>NC_133652.1:301546696-301846696 GCF_009905375.1 Apium graveolens
ATACGTGTCCAAGTAACAGACACGTCAACATTTTAAAAAACACACATGTTTCTAGCCTAAAATATGTGTCCATGTCCGAGTGTCCATTTCCGAGTGTCGAGTGTCTAACAACTGACTCGGGTATTTGAAGGTAAAATGAAGAGTCCGAGTAACATAACTGATGATTGCTTTAATTTTACTTGTGAAACGTGAGTAAATATAAATTAATTTAAGGCGAGACATGTTCTGAGAAACTAATGAATAAGATACTACAACAATGTCCCTTAGGCGAAGTTTACTAATCTTTTTCAGCTGAACATGGTAATCTTTTTAATTACTGTTATTCCTAGAGGACTAACAATGAGATTTACAGAAGGGGGGTTGAATGTAAATCTCAAAACTTTTTCAAGTTTTGAGAAGTTTATTAAAGCAGTGTGTTCTAGATGAATAGGTGTGTGAATTGCTATTGAGCTAATGCAGACAGATATATATTCAAACACAAAATGTAAAGAACACAACAAGCTTTAAAAACTTTTCTGGTGGATTTGTTGTTCCACCAGAGATGGTGTGTTAGAAAATCTGTGTTCAACAATGTTGATCACAGCTGCATCCTAGTACAAACTAGATGAATTCTCTCTCAAGATATTTCTAAACAGCTCTGGAAAAAATTTCTTCTAATTACTAGCTTCTTCTTGGTTTATATATTACCAAGTGTACAAGTGAAAAACAATATTAAAATTACAATAGTAAAATAAGTTTTCCACTTGCTTCTTTTCCTGTTCACTCAAGTACTTTGTTGACTATTGCATCTTTGTACTAAAGAAGAACGGCTGCTTTTTCTGTTGATCCGGATATACGGCTACCACATCTCAGTTTTCTCTATCAACCCATGTGCCTCTGTCTGTAGGTACAACTACCACTTATCAACGGCTAAATAGCAAAACATCCGTTGAAGCTTTCATCCGTTGATGACTTCATCCGTTGAAGGATGTTATCCGTTGAAGCTTTCATCCGTTGAAGGATGTTATCCGTTGATGCATTTATCCGTTGAAGCTTTAGAGACATCCGTTGAGGCTTAGCTTCTCATCCGTTGAAGGTCTTTAAGTCATCCGTTGATACCACTTCATTTATACAAAATTACAAGGCATGAAATATTTACAATTGGCCTTCCTATCTGCATATCATCTAGTAGTCAACATGACTCATAGTTTCTCTCAACTTCTAAGAATTACATTTTTAAATACAGAGACTGAAATATGCTGCAATACTAGACTTATTTCTAAGTAAAGCTACACCATCAACGGATAGCCAAAGTGGTCTTATCCGTTGAGGCTTCAGACACTAAATTTCTACTTAAGTGTTTTGTTAAACATATCATCAAACTAATGCACATATATTCCTAACAATCTCCCCCTATTTATGTCTATAAGAATTGTAGGCATAAATTCAGGGTTAACTTGATGATAACAAAACACTTAACAAATATTTGAATTGAAACTAAGTAGAAATATAAAAGTGCTGCAAAAGTGTATGTACTAGGAGGTAATTGAAGATTTACAGTATTTCCAAGGGTGCTCCTCTAGCCTGAGCAAATCATCATTTTCTTCTTTGTTCCCTGGTTTTCTTTCCTAGCCCTTTGTCATTTTCCTCAATTTGGAGTTGGAGTTGTCTGAAGAATTCAGCTTCATCTTCATCACTGATTTCCAACTTAGATTGCATTTCCTTGAGAGTTTCATTGCTGGCAATCTTGAGTTGGTCTTCAAGTCTGAAAAATCTTCTGACTCCTTTGTCATCTCTAAATTCCATCAACCAATGAGGTGATTTGTGAATTGTAGTTCCCCTTTCTTGTATGAGTAAGGTTCTGGGCAAAGCATTTGGTTCCCTCCAAGTCTTCCTTATGTTGGCAATCTTGTTGAGAATTTCAGTCTTGGCTGTTCTGGTAAAGCCAGAATCCTTTTTGATGGCTGAAAAGACTCTGATCAAGGTAGAGTAGCCTTCATTTAGAATCCTGTAGAGAGGCCATGTTCTTTCCCCAGCTCCCTTATATCTGAACACCAATCTCTCTGGTAGCTGTCTGTAGGCAGCTATTCCCCTTACTTCCTCCAGCTCATCCAGATAGAGATTAATGTCTAAAGTTTCTTTTATGTCACAGATGTGAACATAATCATCTTTAGAAATGGGTGGCTTAGGGTTAGGTTTTTGTTTTTGAGTGAATTTCTTAGAGGTTAGGGGAGGTGTAGATTTAGATTTTCTTTTCTGTTTCTTTGGTAGTGGTAGAGTGGTTAAAAAGGTAGGCAATGTGATGTTGTCCCAATCAATAGGTTCCTCTTTTGGAATGATTGGTTCACCATGGATATTTATAGAGGGATCAGCAACAAAAGGTTCAGGTATGGAAGGTAGTGGTTTAGGTATAGATTTTGTATCTTCAAGGTTATCTTCACTCCTTCTGTGTGCCTTGGCCTTTCTTCTGTTTCCCTTCTGCCATTCCTCTCTTTCCTCCATATTCTCACCAAATATGCTCCCAAGAACCTCATCTAAGTTAGCAATCTTTTCTTCACCCCTGACTTCAATTCCTTTCATTTCTTCAACTTGGCTTGACTTTAGCTGTTTTTCAAGCTTTGCTTGTGCTCTTTTGTCAGCCTTGAGTTTTGCAGCTTCTTTCTTCAACCTTCTGGTTTCTTCCCTTTTAGCCTTTAGAAATTTGGGATGTCCTTGCATCACACAGATACTCTTTCCCTCTCTATAGATAAGGGCCATGTTCATTCTCTCACCCTTGTCCTTGGTCTCCTTCTTCTTTATGATGCTTGCACTTAGAACTTTGTCTTCATCAGGTTTTGGAAGAGGAAAGTCTACTTCCTTTATCTGAGCAAAGTCTAGTGGATTCTTTGTGGAGTCCATACTGGATCTGGTGTTAGGCTTTAGAACCATAGGTTTTAAATTTTTGAAAGAAGTCTCTCCAACCTTATTTCTCCCTACTGGCTTGAGCTCCATGTTGATTGGTTCAATCTTTGTGCTAACTTTCACAGATGTTGATTTATCTTGTGTAGAACCAAACAACTGTTGCATCCTTTCATCAATTCTCCTCCTTTTCTCTTTTACTTGAATTTCAGCTGCTGCTAGCTGAATCAAGTCAATTCCATCAGGTTTTCCCTTGATTTGAATGATTGGAGAGGTAGTGATGGCAGGAACTAGCACTTTAGATATCTGAATCTTTGTAGAGGGCTCTCCTTCCCCTTCCCTTTTATTCTCCCCCTTTTTGTTATCATCAAGGAGAGGGGTCAAGCCTTGTGCTTTTGCCAGCTGCATTAGGAGATTGGTTTGAGATTGTTGGTTGAGAAGAAGGGTGGCCACAGAATCCTCAATTCCTTGAACTCTGTCTTCCAACTTGGCCAGCCTTTGTTCAGTAACTGATTCCTTCTTCAATCTCGAAACCAAGTCCTGCAAAGTACCATAGGGCATGACTGAATCCAATTTTTCTGAAGTGAAGGATTTCAAGTCAGCAATATCTTTCCTGAGATCATCCAGACTCATATTTTGCTTTACTTGCTGCAACTTGATGAGATGCAGTGAGTCCAGGTGAGCTTGGAGGATAGCCTTGATATTTGCATTTGAAGTGTTCTGAATGGCCTGTTGAATAGAGATGATTTGTTTGACCAAGTTGACATTGAATTCACCTGTTCTATGCTCCTTGGTCAAGGCCCATTCAGGTAGATTAGGAATGGAACTAGGGTCTTCATCTCCCCCTATGTTCATGCTTCCATCATCAGAAATAGAGTCATCATCATCAGAATTTACTCCAAATTCCTCAGATGGCTTTCCAGCTGTAGAAGGCATCCTGTCAATAGCAGCTTTATCCCTTTGAAGAGATTCTGTTGTGTGCACTAGATGAAGTGTCCTTTCTGCCTCCTCATTGCCCTGAACAGCCAACATTTGATAGGCTGTCACAGGATGAGTAAAAGTGTCTGCATCCAAGGAAATGTTATCAATTACAGCTTTGTAGTGTTGCTGTAATTGTCTTTCCTTTTCAGCATCATCCACAATCATTGACTCATGAGCAATGGCTGGTTCCACCCTTGTATCAACTGTACCTGCTTTTCTCTCTTTTTCTCTATGTTCTTGCATCAGGGGCTCCCCCTGGCTCACACATCTCACTCCCTCACCTTCACCTTCTAAGGTGGTACTCCACTCACTGACTTTTGCCATGCTGGAAGAAATAGCATGCATTTTTGTGCTCTCAATCTCTCCTTTTGCCTGGGAGCAACCCAGCCTCTCACTCAAATTTTCACTCCCTGCCCTCAATCCTAAAAGTGATTTCACAGTATTCATGTCTTCTACACTTGGAATCATTTCAGTTATATGTGTAGAGACTATCAACGGATGTGGAATATCCGTTGAAGGTGAAACTGTTGTTATCAACGGATAACTGCTGTTAAGCTTATCCGTTGAAGAGCAACCACTTGTCAACGGATGAGTGATATCCGTTGAAGAAGGGAAAGAAGATGAAATTGAAAGTGATATAACTGTTGAATCTGTATAGATTGATTTGATATGAGTTGATACAGATCCTTCAATTATAGCTGAAAGAATTTGCGGGTGATCCAACAAATCATCTAGAAGATGATGATCACCTGTATTTGAGTGGGGCTCCTCCCTGAGTTGTAAAGAGGGAGAATCAGGAATTGATGGGAATAACATATCCACATCCAGAGATGGTGAAGAAGTATTTGGTGATTGATGTGTAGTTATTGTGAGAGAATGGGGCTGTGACTCCACATTTATTGGAGTCACATCAAACTGAGTTTGAGAAGGCACAGAGACAAATGGATGAATCTGTGCAGTGTGTGCACCCTGTGTAGAAGATTGGGTTTTAGCCTTCTTTCTTCTAATAAAAGCTTTTGTAGGTGAGTGTTTGGCTGTAGTGTCCCTCCCTCTTTTGTTCTGTGTTCCTGGTTGGGAACTCTTTTCAATAGTAACATCCTTTTGGGAGGATGCTACTAGGGATGTGCTAGAAACCTTTTCAACCACCACAGCTTTTTGAGAAACTGGGGCTTGGCTAGCTTGGGAAGCACTCAACTCTCCTTCCTTATCCTGGGGGTTTCTTTGATGTTCACCCCTCCCCTCACCACTACCTCCCTGTTCACTTCCCTCAGGGTTAATGGTTGTTGTTACAACTGTTGTCTTTTGAGAAACAACAGAGGTGGTTTTCTTTGTCTTGGATTTAGAAAGTTTAGATTTGGTGACCTTGGTAGAAATCTGTTGGGGCATTGACACAGATTTCATGGCCACACTAGAAGATAAAGAAATAGAGGGGTTGGAAGAAGTAGGAGTTGTAGAAGCAATTACCTCACCTACCTGGGGTGCATTCATGATTGGTAAATATACCAATTGCACACTGCTGTTGAGATCCATTCTCAATAAGTCTGCAAGAACTCTTTTCTCTTGTGCCCAACACTTGAGTTTATTATTCTCATTGATAATGACTAAACCTTCAGCAACATGGTTAGCCAATAACATAAAGAATCTAGCATAATAGATGTTATTAGGTCTATTAGCTTTGTTACCTAATCTTGTACCTAATTCTAGCATCACATAGTTGCTAAAGTTAAAGTACCTATCAGAAACAAGCATATAGAACATATTAACAAGAGATGAAGTTATGGCATCAAAATTACTAATTTTCCCAGAGAAAACCTTTATGAAGGCATCCCCAAGAAAACTCCATTCTTTCCTAAGGCCTTTTCGTCTAATACCCCCTAAATTAGCAGAGTTAAGAGAGTAACCTATAGAATCTAACATGCTGGATACATCACTATCAGTGTGTGGTGTCATGGCATTGTTCTCAGGTAATTTAAAACATGCTTGTAAGTCATCACAGTTAATACAGTGATTTTTACCTTTGAGAGTGAAGGAGATAGTCATATCCATGGAGTTGAACTCAGCAGTTGTCCAAATCTCCTCAACTACTTCACAGAAAATCGTTGGGGCTTCCAGCATTGCATAGCTAAGTTTACAGTTTTTGATGAAGTCCATCATTTTGTGATAATCTGAGTGGGCTTCATTCTTTTCTACCAGAGCTATGAAATTGTTCTTCTCGTAGATGAACCCAGATTGAGACATAATCTTCACGACTGGTGCCATTGTTGTGAGTAGAAATTGAAGAGAATAACTTGAAGGTTTTGCAGAGAGAAAATGGTAAATGCTTGAAATTCTAAGAAAGCATAAAGTAATAATGAACAATCAGAAGGGCTTATATGCTTTCAAAGAAAAAAAATAAATAAAAGATTAATCAGTAAATAGGTGTTAGTGAATTTCAGCCGTTTAAGAATAAACTGTAAGTATTCTAATAACTACCTTTAAAACCAATACATACAGATGTATGTATGGTATCAACGGTTAAGAAAATAGAATCAACGGCTGTGAAACACCTCAAACGTCTGATGTGACATTTCAACGGATAATGTAAATTGTCATCCGTTGAAAGGTACTTCAGTTTTATCCGTTGACGGATAAAAGTTCCAGAAATATACTTGTCTTTCAACGGATAATGAATATCCGTTGATAGAGCAATTTTGACTTTCAACGGATAGGGAGCATCCGTTGATGAAATAAACTTTGTTAAAAGTCAAATTTGTTCTAGCAACTTATATACTTCAGGCTACACAACAAATTGCAAAGAAGACATGAATTTTAAGAGTAATTAAGCATACCTAGCTCACTCACCAATCTTGTGAATGTTGATTCATCAAGTGGCTTGGTAAATATGTCAGCAATTTGTTGTTCACTTGGAACAAAATGTAGTTCCACTGTACCATTCATGACATGCTCCCTGATGAAGTGGTACTTAATATCAATGTGCTTGGTCCTTGAGTGCTGCACAGGATTCTCTGTTATGGCTATGGCACTTGTGTTGTCACAAAAGATAGGTATTCTATCAACATGAAGTCCATAATCAAGGAGTTGATTCCTCATCCATAACATTTGAGAACAGCAACTTCCAGCAGCAATGTATTCAGCCTCAGCTGTTGAAGTAGAGACTGAATTTTGCTTTTTGCTAAACCATGATACAAGCTTATTTCCCAGGAATTGGCAGGAGCCTGTTGTACTTTTCCTGTCTATTTTGCAACCTGCATAGTCTGCATCTGAATAACCAATTAGATCAAAGCCAGATTCTCTAGGATACCAAATTCCTAAATTTGGTGTTCCCTTGAGATATCTGAAAATTCTCTTGATAGCAATTAAGTGAGACTCTCTAGGATCAGCTTGAAATCTAGCACACAGACATGTAGCAAACATAATATCTGGTCTGCTAGCAGTTAAATATAAAAGTGAACCAACCATGCCTCTATAACTTGTAATGTCCACAGACCTTTCAGTCTTATTTATTTCAAGTTTGGTGGCAGTGGCCATGGGAGTTTTTGCAGATGAACATTCCATTAAGTCAAACTTCTTTAAAAGATCATGAATATATTTAGTTTGACTAATGAAAATTCCATTACTAACTTGTTTAATTTGTAAACCAAGAAAATAGGTTAGTTCTCCCATTAGGCTCATTTCATAATTACTTTGCATTAGCTTAGCAAACTTTTTACAAAGTTTATCATCTTTAGAACCAAATATTATGTCATCTACATAAATTTGAACAAGTATACTAGAGCCATTAACATTTCTAAAGAAGAGAGTTTTATCAACAGTACCTCTAGTGAAGTGATTCTCCAAAAGAAATTTTGATAATGTTTCATACCAGGCTCTAGGTGCTTGCTTCAGTCCATAGAGTGCTTTCAACAGATAATACACATAGTCTGGAAAATTTGGATCTTCAAATCCTGGAGGTTGACTTACATAGACTTCTTCCTCTAATTTCCCATTTAGAAATGCACTCTTGACATCCATTTGATAGACTTTGAAATTGGCATGGGCTGCATAGGCTAGAAAGATTCTGATAGCTTCAAGTCTTGCAACAGGAGCATATGTCTCATCAAAATCTATTCCCTCTTGCTGAGAATAGCCTTTAGCAACCAATCTGGCTTTATTCCTTATGATAATGCCATTTTCATCCATCTTATTTCTGAATACCCATTTTGTATCAATAGGACTCTTGTTCTTTGGTTTGGGTACCAGCTTCCAAACTTGGTTTCTCTCAAATTGGTTTAGCTCTTCCTGCATAGCTAATATCCAATCTGGATCCAATAAGGCTTCTTCCACTTTCTTAGGTTCCTCCTTAGATAGAAAACTACTATACAGACATTCATCTTGAGTAGCTCTTCTTGTTTGCACTTTAGATGATGCATCACCAATGATCAGTTCAAAGGGATGATTCTTGGTCCATTTCCTTTGAGGTGGAAGATGAGCTCTAGATGAGGTGGCCTCAGTATTGTCATGATGTGAGACAGAGTGTTGACTTGTTGAAACTCCCCCTGAGTTGTTGGTCCTTTGCAGGGAACTTGGAGTTCTATCAACTAATGATGTAAATTGATTATCAGTTGATGAGCTATTATCAACGGATGCTTCATTAAGTACTTCAACGGATGATGCACAATGTCTTTCAACGGATGCTGAATTTTGTGCATTATCCAGGGGCATGTTTTGAGTCCCTTTTGAAGTGTCATCTCCATCAATCTCTTCTTCACTATCATCACAATATATTTCAATATTGTCAAATTTGAGTCTCTCATATTGTTCCTCATCTGTTAGTCCATCAATCTTTTTATCATCAAACACAACATGCACAGATTCCATAACAATGTTGGTTCTTAGATTGTAGACCCTATAGGATTTTCCAGCTGAATAACCAACAAATATTCCTTCATCAGCCTTTGCATCAAACTTCCCTTTATGGTCAGATTGATTTCTCAGTATAAAACATTTACATCCAAAGACATGAAGAAAGTTTAGAGTTGGTTTTCTTTTCTTGAACAACTGATAAGGAGTCATGCCTTTAGCTTGATTGATCAAAGAAATATTTTGAGTGAAACAGGCACAATTAACAGCTTCAGCCCAAAAATATGTTGGTAACTTTGATTCTTCAAGCATTGTTCTGGCAGCTTCAATTAAAGATCTATTCTTTCTTTCAACTACCCCATTTTGCTGAGGTGTTCTTGGAGCTGAGAACTCATGCATGATTCCATTTTCTTCACAGAACAGCCTTAATGTCAAATTCTTGAACTCAGTTCCATTGTCACTCCTGATGTTTCTTACCTTCAAGTCAGGATGATTATTGACTTGCCTAGTGTGATTGATAATGATTTCACTTGCTTCATCCTTTGATCCAAGAAAATAGACCCATGAGAACTTTGAGAAATCATCTACAATCACTAAGCAATATCTTTTTCTTGCTATTGACAATATATTGACTGGTCCAAACAAATCCATATGTAGCAGCTGTAAAGGTTCATCAATTGTTGTTTCAAGCTTCTTCTGAAATGATGCTTTCCTTTGTTTGCCTTTCTGACAAGCATCACACAGACCATCCCTTGAAAATTCAACAAGAGGAATTCCTCTTACTAAGTCCTTTTTGACTAGATCATTCATTGTCTTGAAATTCAAATGGGATAGCTTCTTGTGCCATAGCCAACTCTCAACTGAAGTTGCTTTGCTGAAGAGACAAGTAATAGATTCTGCATCTGTAGAGTTGAAGTCAGCTAAGTACACATTTCCTTTTCTAACTCCAGTTAGAACCACTTTGTTGTCTTTCTTACTAGTGACAACACAGGCTTCAGAATTGAAGGAAACTGTATTCCCTCTATCACATAGTTGACTGATGCTCAGTAAGTTGTGCTTGAGACCATCAACTAATGCAACTTCTTCAATGATGACATTCCTTGTTGAAATCAAGCCATATCCCATAGTAAACCCTTTGCTGTCATCTCCAAAGGTTATGCTTGGGCCAGCTCTCTCTTTAAACTCTGTGAGCAGGGAGAAATCTCCAGTCATGTGTCTTGAACAACCACTGTCCAAGTACCATAGATTTCTTCTATTTTCCTGCACACCACAAAATCAATCAATTTGATTTTGGTACCCAAGTTTCCTTGGGTCCAATCTTGTTAGCCTTTCTCCTAGACTTCATTCCTCCTGCATCTTTAGACTTAGGTGATTTTGAGTCAACCTTGGTTTTAGATGTGGTTGGTTGAGGTGTAGGGTTAGTCACAACATTATCCAGCACATTTATAGAATTATTAGGCATGGATTGTGCATACATGTTATTCCACATTGGCATATTGTATGGCATTTGAGGCATACTGAATGCAGCAAGATAAGGATTGTTAAAATATGGCATGTTTGCAAAATGTGCATAAGGATTTTGTTGAGACATAACAGGCATAGCATGTAGAGGTGTTACAGACATGTTAGGCATGGAAGAGGGTACAGTTATGGGAGATTTCTTAATAGATTTACAATTAGCAGATAGATGATTAACACTACTACAATGCACACAGCTTTTTCTAGGAGCATACTTATCAGGTGTGTAATTGTTATGTTTGTTAATTCCTACCTTCCCATTTCTGTTGGATTTCCTTTTGGATTCCTTTTTATCCTCAACCATCTTGAGCCTATTATTTAACTGTTCTAAGGTCATGTGCCCTACATTTACCTTTCTGACATCTTTGGATGTGCTTGCTTCTTCTTTGACAAAGTTCTTTGAAGTTGAACCAAACTTTTTGTTGAGTTTCTTTAGATTTTCTCTTTTAGAAACATCTGCCTGTTTTAATTGAGGAACCTTCAACGGATGTTCCTTTTCTTCCTTCAACGGATAACTTTCATCATCCGTTGATTCCACATCCGTTGACAGTCCATCAATTAATTCCAGTTTCTTTTTATTTTTATCCCAGGCATTTTCACAGAATGATTCAATTCCTTGGACTTTGGCAATTTGAGCACTAACATCCCTAGATGTTTTCCAGGCTTTAATCACCTCTTGCTCTTTCTCTAATTGATTGGAAAGTATTTCTACTTTCTTAATAGATTCAGCTAGTTCATTTTCAACAGATACACAATGCGGCTTAGTCTTTTCTAGGTCAATTAACTTATCTTCTAACACAGCATTTCTATTACTTAAAAACAGATTGTTCTCTTTAATCCTACTATTTTCTTTAGAAAGAGATTTAAGAGATACACGCAAATGATACAGTTCAGTAGACATATCATTAAAAGCATCATTGCACTCTTCTTTAGTAAGCTGTGTTATATCAGTAGTAATTACCTGGTTGCTTGATGAACTAACTTCATTCTCCTCAGAATCAGCCATGAGAGCCAAGTTAACATATTCCATGTCTTCATCCTCTTCTTCTCCATCAGCTGCCCAGTCTCTTTCTTGAGTAATGAAAGCCCTTTCCTTCTGTTTGAGCAGATCAAAATATTTCTTTTTGTAATCTACTTGTTCAAATTTCTTCTTTTCAGAGGTTGGCTTTCTGCACTCACTTGCAAAGTGTCCACTAATACCACAATTAAAACACTTGAACTTGGATTTGTCCACCATGTTCTTATAAGGTTTAGTGGCTCTAGTATTTTTCCTGAACTTCATCTTTGCAAATCTCCTGGACAGAAATGCAAGATGCTCATCAATACTATCAGAGTCATCTTGACTGGAGTTTTCTTCATTTTCAGCAACTTGCTCTTTACCCTTGTCTGATTCTGGATTTCTTACACCATCTTTGGAGCTTGATGTAGATCTCACAGTTTCTCTTCTGCATGCTTTCTCATTTTCAGCTACCAATGCAACTGAACCTCCTTTCTTTCTCCCCCTCTCCAATACCTCATCCTGTTCCAACTCTAGTTCATAAGTCTTCAAGATTCCATATAATCTTTCAAGAGTAAAGTCCTTATAATCCTGAGAGTTTCTTAAGGAAACAGTCATGGGTTTCCATTCCTTTGGTAAGGATCTCAATAATTTAAGATTTGAATCCTTCACCTGGTACACTCTACCATACAGCTTCAGTCCATTCAACAGCTTTTGAAATCTATTGAATGTGTCACTTAAAGATTCATTCTCTTCAAAATGAAAGTATTCATACTGTTGAATGAGAAGCTGCATTTTGTTCTCTTTTACTTGTTCTGTACCTTCACACAGCAGCTGAACTGTGTCCCAAACCTCTTTGGCAGTTGAACAATTTATCACATTATCAAACATATCCTTGTCAAGACCATTAAACAAAATGTTCATAGCCTTCTTATCCTTGTGGACTTCTTCTGTGTCTTCCATTGTCCATTCTGCTCTAGGTTTTGGAATGGATTGACCAACAGCAATTGTGGCCGTAGCAACTGTGGCTACTTTGTGGGGAATGTGAGGACCATTCACAATGCAGTTGACATAACCTTCATCTTGGGAGAGTAGATGAAGGTGCATTTTCACCTTCCAGTGGTGATAACTGTCTTTGTCAAGAACTGGGATCTTTACTCCAATATCCTTCTTACTCATCTTTGTTAGATTCCAAGATCTTTAAACTCTTTGTGTGTCAAGAGCTAGCTCTGATACCAATTGTTATTCCTAGAGGACTAACAATGAGATTTACAGAAGGGGGGTTGAATGTAAATCTCAAAAATTTTTCAAGTTTTGAGAAGTTTATTAAAGCAGTGTGTTCTAGATGAACAGGTGTGTGAATTGCTATTGAGCTAATGCAGACAGATATATATTCAAACACAAAATGTAAAGAACACAACAAGCTTTAAAAACTTTTTTGGTGGATTTGTTGTTCCACCAGAGATGGTGTGTTAGAAAATCTGTGTTCAACAATGTTGATCACAGCTGCATCCTAGTACAAACTAGATGAATTCTCTCTCAAGATATTTCTAAACAGCTCTGGAAAAAATTTCTTCTAATTACTAGCTTCTTCTTGGTTTATATATTACCAAGTGTACAAGTGAAAAACAATATTAAAATTACAATAGTAAAATAAGTTTTCCACTTGCTTCTTTTCCTGTTCACTCAAGTACTTTGTTGACTATTGCATCTTTGTACTAAAGAAGAACGGCTGCTTTTTCTGTTGATCCGGATATACGGCTACCACATCTCAGTTTTCTCTATCAACCCATGTGCCTCTGTCTGTAGGTACAACTACCACTTATCAACGGCTAAATAGCAAAACATCCGTTGAAGCTTTCATCCGTTGATGACTTCATCCGTTGAAGGATGTTATCCGTTGAAGCTTTCATCCGTTGATGACTTCATCCGTTGAAGGATGTTATCCGTTGATGCATTTATCCGTTGAAGCTTTAGAGACATCCGTTGAGGCTTAGAGCCACCTTTGACGGGCTTTTAATTTGGATTCTAGCGGCAAGGATGAGCGAAGCGATGATGGCTTGAATGGAAACAATGAGGTGAAGCCGAGGTTGAATCCGCAACCGGTCTTGCCGGAAAGTCAGTAGTTTTAGGGACAGGGAGCACCCACCGGTAAAGCCATTCTTCTCATCTGTTGAAGGTCTTTAAGTCATCCGTTGATACCACTTCATTTATACAAAATTACAAGGCATGAAATATTTACAATTGGCCTTCCTATCTGCATATCATCTAGTAGTCAACATGACTCATAGTTTCTCTCAACTTCTAAGAATTACATTTTTAAATACAGAGACTGAAATATGCTGCAATACTAGACTTATTTCTAAGTAAAGCTACACCATCAACGGATAGCCAAAGTGGTCTTATCCGTTGAGGCTTCAGACACTAAATTTCTACTTAAGTGTTTTGTTAAACATATCATCAAACTAATGCACATATATTCCTAACAATTACCCATTCTACTATTCAGCAGGATAAAACAACATTGACTAATGCAACTGCTGTGTAGGTTGTTCAATCTGTAAAAACACAAAATTTCAACCCACAAACCTTCATCATTTGTTGTGTTAGAGTTTAAGTATTAACCCCTCCTTCTCTATCTCCAGCCCTTCTTTCTGGTAGATGTCCATTTATAGAGTAATATCTCCTTATAAGCTTTGCAGGTGGGCCTTTATCTTCCTTAGGTCCCGGCCCAACATTAGTCATCCGCTTAGTTAACAGTATCTTTAGATCTGTTCTTGTAGTGTTGATATTGTTTTTGACTATTTTTCTCTTTATTACTTTTAACAAAGTGTTTAGAAAAGAGACTTCATCGAGGAAAGTCACCCTGTGGTGCTTATTCATCTTTGTAACGAGGTGAATGAGCTAAAGAGCTTCGAAGAAGAGGTGGATAAAGAAATTTATGAGATGATTGAACTGAATATGTCATTTGCCAAGAAGTTAATCAACATTATTGGCTAAAAATTTGGAGCTAATTCTTGAAAGGGAATCCTTAAGCGCAGATGCTAAAGTTTGTGTATCCCTGGTTTGAAGAAGCAAAAAAGAACATTGATAAGGCTGTGGGATGTTTGGCCATCGAGAATGATGCACTTCAAGGAGCTTATTCGTTTTTTCTCAAGGACATGCGAGGTCTTTTAAGGAGATTTTGTGATGCGTGATAGCTCATTGAAGCTTCGAGGAGGTGGCGTCTCTGAAGCTTTTATGAAGTTTTTTTAGGAGATTTGTGAGGCGTGATAGATTATTGAAGTTTCGAGGAGATGATGTCTGTGAAGCTTAGAGCTTGTTCATTTATCAAGGAGAATATGTGAGGTCATTTTTAGGAGATTTTATGAGGACTGATTGTGACTCACTCCAAACCCGGGTCAAAAGTTTGGGGTTCACAACACACACAAAATATATAAACCTGTATATAAAATATTATATGCATTGACCCTTCTTTACACAACCACGGATCGTAACAGGTTAAAGTATGAAAACAAGCCACAACCTTAACTTTTATTACATCGTACCAAATCCCAACTAGTTCAACTTACAACTGATAATGATATCGTTATTATAATCTTACATAACTCATCTACAATATAAAGCTCCTTCTAGCTAGATCCAACTTAACCTGGAATCCTAGCTCGCACACTGGACAAGAAGTCCTTGTTACCAATAATTTCCTTTTCCACTGTTAAAAGCATAAAAAAATTTGCAAGAGTGAGCTAACTAGCTCAGTAAGTCATAATAGAAATAACTAAGGTTAAACAATGATCAATTGAAATGACTCAGAAGAATCAAGTTTCTGGATAAGCAATGATTAGAATTGGATATTCACTTTCATTTTTAAAAAAAACAAGGTTAGGCTGCTGATCAGTCACGCACTAACCCCAAGCAAGGCACACAACTCTGCTATCTATACTGGATCCAAGGCACACATTGGCCTAATATGACCACGAACCTGGTCTGACCACGAATCTAGTCCATATTTATAAAACCATCCAATTCTAAAACAATTCAATATGATAATCATTATAATTCGATAAAACAGAATCATAATTAACATTGATAAAGCATTTATCTCAGAGCATAAACCATTTCATAGGTATCACCAGGGTATATCAAGGTGTAAATATGGAGAACGGCTTCAAGCATGATGAAGAATCAAGTATCGGATGAACAATGGTTCAATGATAAAACAAGGTATAGATCTTTAATGTCATAGGGTGTTCCAGGGTATATAAGTTTCTTTATGCTCAAGAAATTCTATTGCAATACTTGGTTTATGGTGTGTATATATTTGTGGAGTAGTATTGTATTTGTATGGTTTAGTATCTGGAAAATCAACTGTTGGTGGTTTACAAGAAATAAGGCTTATAACACAAGTTCAATGATATGTTCAGGGCTCAAGGTTGAATAGTTTAAAGTGCTTGCAATATGAAACATGACTTATTTTGAATACTAGCAACATGTTATGAGAAAGTTCGAAAATATTTGTAATATATCTTGAAGAAGGTTCATAAGTACTTGGCTTATCACAGATGATTTCCAACCTTACTTGTACTCATCTACAGTTTTACTCATCAATCATTTTCCTTCTTTTTCTATGCCTTGCTTCTATTCATCAATCACTTGTCTTCTCTTTCTACGCTTAAGTTCTATTCACTGATCACTGGCTTTCTTTTCTATGCCTCGCTTACTCTTTTAAGCATCACAAGTATATATTAATACTCAATCTCATATCATTCTAATCATCACATAGACATAAGCTTTTATCTACCATTCGTTTTACCCAAATCCAATTTACGGATTGAAAGTTACAGCAAAAACCGTCAGACAATAACCACATAGGCATATAACACATCAATCAGATAGCACGTAGCACATAGCACGCAAGATATTCAATCAAAATAATTTTTCAAAGAAGATTCGGGGTCAAAATGATTTTCCAGATATTTAATACGATTTTTTAAACATTTTTCGGAATTAAAACGGGTCTCCGAATCATTTTATAATTAAATAACAGGGTTCGAATATCCGAATCTGATTTTAAAATAATTAAATAATAATTATCGAGTTTTGAAAATAATTTTAATAATATTTTAAAGCTCGAAAATAATGTAATATTATCTCGTCTTTTGAGAATACGGGTTTTGTTGATTTATCAAAACGGTTATCGTATTAAAATTGTACGCCAGGACGCGTACGAGTCAAACCGTAATCCAGATTGAAAAAGTTAAAACATGGAAAATGTTCAGAATAAACAGATTAGGTTTGGAAGGAGTTTTCCGAAGAGTTTCGGGTTGTAAAAACATAAAAACGGTTAGAGTTGGACGATTCCCGGTTTTATAAAATAGTTTTGTAATTATTCTGAAAATAATTATTAATTCTATACATCATTTATAAAATCATATAACGATCCAAAAATTACCAGAAAAATATCATAATTACCTATATTTTATTCTGGACATATTAAAATTAACATACTCACATTTTATCACATATATACATCTATTTACAACTATCAATCAATAGATAATTCACCTGAAATCATATAATAATCATTTATTGATAAAATAATTACACGCGATATCCCGGATATTACATCCTCCCCCCTTAAAAGGATCCTGTCCTCAGAATCACACTAAGGATTAGATAAGGATACTTTTAAGTATCTCACTTCCATTTTCCCAGGTTGATTCCTTAACCTTACAACCTGTCATAAACTTTAACTCGCAACATCAATCATTACTCAACAGCCTCTTGTTGACATCTTATTCTATTAGTTGCTCATAAAACTCAATTCAAGTCTCCATTATATATATAATGGCGTTAAATTACTCTTCCTGAGTATACATATATAAACACCCTATGAACCTGCTACACGTGTGGCGGTGAAGCCAACTCACTTACACTTATCATGCCTATTTTACAGTCTCAAAAGGATCAGCATAATGCTTATTAATTCTCTTTTCTTTCTAATTCTAGTAATTTGTGCTCAGGAACGTTTCCAATAGTTACTGGTTATTGAACCTCATTCCCCCATGATTCTTTGTTCAATTAAACTAGTTTGTAATCGCTTCCAATCGCCTTTGAGGCTCTTTAACCGTTCCCTTAATCTTCTTGTCCATCTGCGAATGATACATTGGGACCATGGCGTATTCGATTTCTGACGTTCTCAAAATTACTTTGGAATTAAGAATCAACGAGAAAATCTTGACTGAATATGATTAAAGCACAAACTTATCACCATATCTTATTTTCCTTGAATCACAATCGAGTATATTTACCGAGCGAAAATCTCTTACTATTTAGAAGAAAATATACTAACCTGGAGGCATCACCAGCAAATTCTAAGCCATATTATCATTATTTTGGTTCTAAAAAGTTCTCATACGAAACTGAATGTAATGCTTTTTTTGACATCTAGTCACATATAACGTTTATTCTTTCTTTATGCCATACTATCAGAAAGTCTTTTTTGACATCTAGGTCTTGTATCATATTCTCAGAGTAGCTTGAATCTCTTGATTTATCAAGATTTAATCAAATTCCTATCTTTTAGTTTTGTCTTACCTGATGTTCATTCATCTAGGAGCGGTATATACTATTCTGGTTTGACATAATTCATCGTATTCTGAATACTCCTGTCAATCTCAGATCAAATAATATTGATCATTTACAATCCATATCCGGATCTGATGACATACCACCATTTTTTCAAGCAGCAACTAACCACTTATTGGACAAACTATTTATTAATAAAAGAGGATGATTAGGTTTGGATAACGTATCGATAATGATGCAGTTAATGCTTTCCTCACCTTTGGTTCTCAGGTGACTTTACTACGACGTCTCTTGGCAAAATGTATCCATCTAGTCTTTGATGTCCCGCCTTAACTCTTGGGTAGGTATAACATTTATTTACATGTTTCCCCCAATTTTCTCTTCATGTCTGGTCACTATGTGATGACTGAGAATTTCGTGTCGTAATTAAGTGAATAAAGTATGATTCTGTGGATTAATTATGATTTATGTGATTTAATAGAGGGATTAAATGATTTTGATGGTTAATTTTCTTTATTGTATATTAGTAACTGGGAACGTAAAATGACGCGTTCCAGTTTGATGAGTCAGCTTAGGGGATAAGCTGTGTTGTTGGGCCGTCAGGTAGAACGGGACCCATTTTAAAAGAGAATAAAAGTATTTAAATGTGAACTATATGTTGTTATATGAAATGGAAATGTTTAATTAAGTCCTTCAGTGACGTGTCAGTTGGTATAAAGGATTAATTGTGAAGCGTAAAGGAAACGCTCAGCATCGGGCCGTCAAGCAGAACGCAACCCGTTAAACAAAAAGGGGAAATAATAATAAAAAGGGAAATTTTGTGAATTATATGAGTTGTGATGTGTGAATATGTAACGCCCCCAAATCCGTGGTCAGAGGATTTGGTCGTCACTATAAAACTTCAATCCAAATCAACCTGTTTAATCAATAAATAAATGTCAGCGGAAGATATTTATCATTTATGACCCCAAACTAATCCAAGATCTTTTAAGATTACAGTTCTAGAAACAAGATATCCAAATTCCACAAATAAATTTTCACTTTCTTTTAAAACTCTTTTCAACAAATTCCAACTCTAAACTAAACTCACTAGTATAACTTCGAAATGAAGTATACTAGGCCCAAATAAAATACAAAACTATAATATAATATAATATAAACAACTTTATACAATAAAACTTACACTAGCCCGCAAACCCTGGACCGACCACCTTCCAAGAGCTTCTTCTTTGCTTCCGCGAATTACGCAGCTAAACAGCGCAAGCTAATCCTCACTGGAGGTTAAATTTAAAAACAGGCAAGTATGAGCGGAAGAAATGCTCAGCAAGATCATTATGACATATATAGGGTCTTTTGATATAAAACCGACATCTACATTAGAGCAGAACATTTAAAATCATAATTGCTGAATCATAAAACTTTAGTTGAGGAATCCCAGAATTGATTCCTTAATTGTATTCAAAACCATTTTGATATTTTTGAGCGAAATGCTTCAGCAATACTTTGAATCTTGACGAGAATAAAACTCGTAAAACAGTGTTTACGGAAATATCGTAAACAACAATAACATGAAATAATGATTATGGATTGAATCATAAACTTTACTCAAAACTGAACTCTGGAAATTAATACTTATTTTACTGTCATATCAAATTAGATATCAATACAAACTTTGATGCTCACAACATCCCATACTGAAGTCAACATCAATCATCTATACTAATACCACCTTTGATATTTAACAACAATATAAGTATCAGCATAAATCAAAATCTGAATCAAAACTGCAATTTACCATTATTCCAAAACAGAAACAGTTAATAAATCATTTATTCTATGAATATAAAAAATGATATGATAATTTAGATTAGGATCATCCTCCGACGGACGTACTATCACATGCTGATCAGCCCGTGTGATAGCACAAGGTCATGATTCATAGCAACGTGACCCCAAAAACACGAGTACTCAAACAAAAAGGCAATATACCTGCCTGTGGCAAAAGTTGTGTTATAATATTTCATTTGGCACTTAGAAATAGCCCTCCGCTGGACCGTCCGTCCCGGTCACTTACCCAATTATGATCCAATCTTAAAACCTTTTATTGAAATGGGGTCATAATAATCGACACCCGAAATAATTTTATTCCCCCAATTCTTGGGTAGAAATATTCGCAACCAAATCACTTTTCTCAAAATCCAAAACATTTATAAATCCGATAATTGGATAAGTAAAATCACTTGACTATTCTGAACATAGAATAACAGAGGGTACTTGCCTAAACAGAATCATTTAATTCAGCGATATGTAAAACATTTACCGATTCTAAACTGAGAATAGGGAAAGCAATACTTGCATGATACGATTCAAAATAAATATCACTTGAACAATAAGTGATGATAGAAATACTTGCATAATATGATTCAAAATATACGTCACTTGAACGATAAGTGAAGTCAGGGGTACTTGCCTTTGGGTTTTAGCAGTTAGTCACACTAGCAAGGACGCATCTAATCTGACATTCTGTCTTAAAACATCACCGTCCTTCTTTTTAACACTTGACTGATATGCTGCTCCTGCGATTGCTAGAAGCCAGATACTCAATACCATTCTATCTCATTCTTTATCCAACGTCTTGTCCCAATGAACTCGAGAGATCCGCATCTATAATTAAAAGATATAGCTTTAATTATCTAAATGATAATCACTCGACGAACTGCGTGTCAAAAACCTATCGTCTACCCATACGATAGCCCACATATAATTAAAACAGATAAACACAGGACTCTTGATTCATATATGCACATAATTCACATAGCACGTAAGCACATAATCCACGTATCATATAATTCATATCATATATGACTCAATTCGTCAAAAGGTTCGACTCGATACGTTTAAAACTGAAATCAGGTCAAAAATATGATTTATCTATGAATAATCGACTCAGAATCATTCGTAAAACAAGCGACCTTTCGAAACAAAAGGATTTGGGTCTCGAAAGTATTTTTATTGAAAGCGGAATATTTTTCTGAGTCTAGAGGCGTTCGTTTCGTGTTAAACAGACAAACGGTTGATTTATTATGAATTTTTGAACATTTTTCGGAATTAAAACGGGTCTCCGAATCATTTTATAATTAAATAGTAGGGCTCAAACACCTGAAAATAATTTTATAAGAATTATCAAGCCTGAAAAATAATTTAAAATAATATTTTAAAGCTCGAAACTATTTTTCAGAATTTTTAAATCAATAATAAATAATTAAATCTAATTAAATAATCAATTAAAATTAATTAATAACTAATTAAATTAATTAATCAATTAATAATTAAATTAATTGACTAATTAAATAATTAATTATCAACTAACATTAATTAACTAAATAATTTGGATTTATTTTTAAATTAATAATAAATTTTCAGAATTAAAATAATGAATTTCAAAATGAAAATGAATTTTCAGAAATTAAAAATAGGATTTTTGAATTAATAAAATAAAAGAATTTTCAGAAACAGGTTTCAAAACAGAAATCTGGAATTTAGAGGATCAAACCCGGGTTTTGTATCGGGTTGAAACTGGGTCTGTGGGTCGGAAAATGGGTCAAGTCGTCCATCAAGAACTCAGCCGGATAACTGCCAGAATCCGGCGAGGTCAGAAATCCGGTGACGTTCCGGCGAGCTCTAAAACAGTCCAAAACACATGGCTTTTGAACGGAATAAATCCAGAATCAATTCAGCAATTCATTACGACCAAGAACAGTCAGAAACAATAAAGTTTGATCGATTCCGATCAAAACTCGAACATCACCGGTGGACTAAATCGGAAAAATCCGATTATATGCAAAACTAAACCAAATTCGACGATATACCCATGAAAACGAAGCTCCAGACACGTACAATCTAATCATATCATCACAAACAATCAAAAACCTCTAAATTATAAACCCCCAAAATTCGAATATAAAACCTAAATTACAAATTTATAAATTACCCATCGTTTGAATGATTTGATGGCATAAACAGAAAGAGCATGAAAATATGAACATTTTAGTTACTCAAACTTCAAAAACTGAGATCTGCATCACCCTCAAATTTGGGTTTGATTCTCAGAACTTTTCAAGAACACCAAGAACACATATTCAATTAATTTTCAGAAAATCAAACTTCAATTTCTATATGATATCGAACTCTATTTTTGAAGTATAATATACCAAATCGACCAGAAAAACATGCTTTACAACATGGAAGCATCAAACCACATCAACAACATCAAGAACAAATTTTCATAATTTAATTATCAAATAATTCGAATATAAATAAAATTACCATGATTTCTGGGCAGAAACTGATGATTGATTCAGAAAGAAGATTTCGAGAGCTTCGTTTTGATATGCTGCACGCCCGAATCGGAGTTCGATAACGCCTTCGTTCGTGTGTTTGATTCTCGGGAACGTATCGGTTTCTCGGGTTTTTCTCTGTATTTACGGTATTTTAACTGGTTGTAGATGAATAAACGGAATAAACGAAATAAGAAATAGACTATTTATATTTATGGAATATTGGATCGTTCTGGATCATTTTGGATCGTTAAATTAGTTGCTTAGCCGCTAAGTAACTATAAAAACGATACAATTCAATACCAGAATTGGATAATTATCAAAACCGAGCTTTTTATAAAACACCATATACGAAAATAATGTAAAAATATCCCGTCTCTCGAGAATACGGGTTTTGTTGATTTATCGAAATGGTTATTGTATCGAAAATATTGCGCTGGGCCGCGCACGGGTCAAACCGTAATCCGAATCGAAAAAGTCAAAACACGGAAAATGTCCGGAATTACCAGATTAGGTTGGAAAGGAGTTTTCGGAAGAGTTTCGGGTTATAAAAACGCAAAAACAGTTGAGGTTGGACGATTCCCGGCTTTATAAAATAATTTTGTAATTATTCAGAAAATAATTAATAGATACATAAATCAATATAAAATAATATAACACTCCAAAAATTACCAGAAAAGTATCACAATTATCTATATTTTATTCTAAACATATAAAAATTAGAACACTCAAGGAATATCACATATAAACACCCAAACATCAATTCCACTTATCATATAATTCACAAAATTCACATAAAAAATCACATAATAATTCAAAATAATTATAATAATAATTTTTGAAAATATGGGATATTATAATCTACCCCCTTATAAGGATTCCGTCCTCGGAATCAGCAGAAGAAAGCACTAAGGGTTTTCTAACCAACTTTCCATTTCCAAATAACCTTAATTTTCCATAATCTCAAATGAATCTTGTATTCCTTGTATAATTAAACTTTTACAGGAGCTTCGCTGCGCACCATTGTTCCATTCACATCCTTTGACCAATTCTTCGATAAAATCACTTTTACTGATCGCCAGAAAGAAAAATAGAGAGAAAAATAAAGAGAAAGAAAAGAAAGAGAGAGATAGATTGAGAGAGAGAAATAAAGAAATAGATCGACTTCGTTATACGCCACTGATATTCTAATCGCATCGCAGTCCACTGTTGCTCTTGGTAATTCCATCACATAACTCTGCTTTGATTTGACCAAGATAACTCAGCTTAACTTGATTGGCATACCTTTGAATATTTGAGATGATAAAATCATAGAATTTCAAAGAGAAAAGAATTTCATATTATAACAGGATAGAATCTGAATTTGAGAAAAAGTATTGTTGAAATGAAAGAATAACTGAGAGATCAATATGATCAAATGAACTTGGTATTGCGTGTCCAAATTAAGACACTACTAAAGGTGGTTAACCTTCATGTATTCACAATGCACACAAGTGATGGCGTCCCATCCAACTCCTATCACACAGACATGTATACCTTGTGTCCCCTATAGTTAGGGTTGTTCATCTCAGTCAGAATTAAAGAATATGAAAGGAATTGAAAATCAAATGGATAAAGCTGAAAAGATTTTAAAGCTGATATTTCTGAAGGAAATGAAATCCAGAGAACAAAATTATGTCACCAAATGAGCAAATGGTGTCACATCATCAAGAAACTATCCACCAAATAAGAAAAGTGGAATTAATTATCATAACTTGACAGAGCTATCAAAACCTGAAAAATAGGCTTCATGACAGCCTCTGGCACATTTAAAACACAGATAGGATTGAAAATGAGTGTTAGGGAATATATCCTCTAACAATCACTTCTTTTGAGAGAGGCCAAAAGAAATTATAGAAAGAGAAGGTATTGCCAAAGTCTTAATATTTATCTTCAATTTGAACTCTCCAGTTGAATCGTCACCCACTTCTAGACACTTCTTCACGTTCCAAGGATATCGATAATCTCCATCGTCGTCAAATCGTAGTAGCCTCAGAAAATTCCACCATAGAAGTTTGCAGCTTCCCGAAGTTTCATCCAGCTCAGCACAACCATCTCGAACGAATGCACCTATCTTAACTTATTCGTTGGTACTATATCCAATAGTTCAACAAGAACTCGATAGGAGCTCAAGCGTCCTCACATAGCTATACACACTCCTACACACTCTCGTTTCTAGTTTACTATAACCTCAGCTCTGATACCAACCTGTAACGCCCCCAAATCCGGGGTCAGAGGATTTGGTCGTCACTATAAAACTTCAATCCAAATCAACCTGTTTAATCAATAAATAAATGCCAGCGGAAGATATTTATCATTTATGACCCCAAACTAATCCAAGATCTTTTAAGATTACAGTTCTAGAAACAAGATATCCAAATTCCACAAATAAATTTTCACTTTCTTTTAAAACTCTTTTCAACAAATTCCAACTCTAAACTAAACTCACTAGTATAACTTCGAAATGAAGTATACTAGGCCCAAATAAAATACAAAACTATAATATAATATAATATAAACAACTTTATACAATAAAACTTACACTAGCCCGCAAACCCTGGACCAACCACCTTCCAAGAGCTTCTTCTTTGCTTCCGCGAATTACGCAGCTAAACAGCGCAAGCTAATCCTCACTGGAGGTTAAATTTAAAAACAGGCAAGTATGAGCGGAAGAAATGTTCAGCAAGATCATTATGACATATATAGGGTCTTTTGATATAAAATCGACATCTGCATTAGAGCAGAACATTTAAAATCATTATTGCTGAATCATAAAACTTTAGTTGAGGAATCCCAGAATTGATTCCTTAATTGTATTCAAAACCATTTTGATATTTTTGAGCGAAATGCTTCAGCAATACTTTGAATCTTGACGAGAATAAAACTCGTAAAACAGTGTTTATGGAAATACCGTAAACAACAATAACATGAAATAATGATTATGGATTGAATCATAAACTTTACTCAAAACCGAACTCTGGAAATTAATACTTATTTTGCTGTCATATCAAATTAGATATCAATACGAACTTTGATGCTCACAACATCCCATACTGAAGTCAACATCAATCATCTATACTAATACCACCTTTGATATTTAACAACAACGTAAGTATCAGCATAAATCAAAATCTGAATCAAAACTGCATTTTACCATTATTCCAAAACAGAAACAGTTGATAAATCATTTATTCTATGAATATCAAAAACGATATGATAATTTAGATTAGGATCATCCTCCGACGGACGTACTATCACATGCTGAGCAGCCCGTGTGATAGCACAAGGTCATGATTCATAGAAACGTGACCCCAAAAACACGAGTACTCAAACAAAAAGGCAATATACCTGCCTGTGGCAAAAGTTGTGTCATAATATTTCATATGGCACTTAGAAATAGCCCTTCGCTGGACCGTCCGTCCCGGTCACTTACGCAATTATGATCCAATCTTAAAACCTTTTATTGAAATGGGGTCATAATAATCGACACCCGAAATAATTTTATTCCCCCAATTCTTGGGTAGAAATATTCGCAACCAAATCACTTTTCTCAAAATCTAAAATATTTATAAATCCGATAATTGGATAAGTAAAATCACTTGACTATTCTGAACATAGAATAACAGAGGGTACTTGCGTAAACAGAATCATTTAATTCAGCAATATGTAAAATATTTATCGATTCTAAACTGAGAATAGGGAAAGCAATACTTGCATGATACGATTCAAAATTAATATCACTTGAACAATAAGTGATGATAGAAATATTTGCATAATATGATTCGAAATATACGTCACTTGAACGATAAGTGAAGTCAGGGGTACTTGCCTTTGGGTTTTAGCAGTTAGTCACACTCGCAAAGACGCATCTAATCTGACATTTTATCTTAAAACATCACCGTCCTTCTTTTCAACACTTGACTGATATGCTGCTCCTGCGATTGCTAGAAGCCAGATACCCAGTACCATTCCATCTCATTCTTTATCCAACGTCTTATCCCGATCAACTCGAGAGATCCACATCTATAATTAAAAGATATAGCTTTAATTATCTAAACGATAATCACTCGACGAACTGCGCGTCAAAAGCCTATCGTCTACCCATACGATAACCCACATATAATTAAAACAGATAAACACAGGACTCTTGATTCACATATGCACATAATTCACATAGCACGTAAGCACATAATCCACGTATCATATAATTCATATCACATATGACTCAATTCATCAAAAGGTTCGACTCGATACGTTTAAAACTGAAATCAGGTCAAAAATATGATTTATCTATGAATAATCGACTCAGAATCATTCGTAAAACAAGCGACCTTTCGAAACAAAAGGATTTGGGTCTCGAAAGTATTTTTATTGAAAGCGGAATATTTTTCTGAGTCTAGAGGCGTTCGTTTCGTATTAAACAGACGAACGGTTGATTTATTATGAATTTTCGAACATTTTTCGGAATTAAAACGGGTCTCTGAATAATTTTATAATTAAATAGTAGCGCTCGAACACCTGAAAATAATTTTATAAGAATTATCGAGCATGGAAAATAATTTAAAATAATATTTTAAAGCTCGAAACTATTTTTCGGAATTTTTAAATCAATAATAAATAATTAAATCTAATTAAATAATCAATTAAAATTAATTAATAACTAATTAAATTAATTAATCAATTAATAATTTATTTAATTGACTAATTAAATAATTAATTATCAACTAACATTAATTACCTAAATAATTTGGATTTATTTTTAAATTAAAAATAAATTTTCAGAATTAAAATAATGAATTTCAAAATGAAAATAAATTTTCAGAAATTAAAAATAGAATTTTTGAATTAATATAATAAAAGAATTTTCAGAAACAGGTTTCAAAACAGAAATCTGGAATTTAGAGGATCAAACCCGGGTTTTGTATCGGGTTGAAACTGGGTCTGTGGGTCGGAAAACGGGTCAAGTCGTCCATCAAGAACTCGGCCAGATAATTTCCAGAATCCGGCGAGGCCAGAAATTCGGCGACGCTCCGGCGAGCTTTAAAACAGTCCGAAACACATGGCTTTTGAACGGAATAAATCCAGAATCAACTCAGCAATTCATTACGACCAAGAACAGTCAGAAACAATAAAGTTTGATCGATTCCGATCAAAACTCGAACATCACCGGCAGACTAAATCGGAAAAATCCGATTATATGCAAAACTAAACCAAATTCGACGATATACCCATGAAAACGAAGCTCCAGACACGTACAATCAAATCATATCATCACAGACAATCAAAAACCTCTAAATTATAAACCCCCAAAATTCGAATATAAACCCTAAATTACGAATTTATAAATTACCCATCGTTTGAATGATTTGATGGCATAAACAGAAAGAGCATGAAAATCTGAACATTTTGGTTACTCATACTTCAAAAACTGAGATCTGCATCACCCTCAAATTTGGGTTTGATACTCAGAACTTTTCAAGAACACCAAGAACACATATTCAATTAATTATCAGAAAATCAAACTTCAATTTCTATATGATATCGAACTCTATTTTTGAAGTATAATATACCAAATCGACCAGAAAAACATGCTCTACAACATGGAAGCATCAAATCTAATCAACAACATCAAGAATAAATTTTCATAATTTAATTATCAAATAATTCGAATATAAATAAAATTACCATGATTTCTGGGCAGAAACTGATGATTGATTCAGAAAGAAGATTTCGAGAGCTTCGTTTTGATATGCTGCACGCCCGAATCAGAGTTCGATAACGCCTTCGTTCGTGTGTTTGATTCTCGGGAACGTATCTGTTTCTCGAGTTTTTCTCTGTATTTACGGTATTTTAACTGGTTGCAGATGAATAAACGGAATAAACGAAATAAGTAATAAACTATTTATATTTATGGAATATTGGATCGTTCTGGATCGTTTTGGATCGTTAAATTAGTTGCTTAGCCTCTAAGTAACTATAAAAACGATACAATTCAATACCAGAATTAGATAATTATCAAAACCGAGCTTTTTATAAAACACCATATACGAAAATAATGTAAAAATATCCCGTCTCTCGAAAATACGGGTTTTGTTGATTTATCGAAATGGTTATCGTATCGAAAATATTGCGCCGGGCCGCGCACGGGTCAAACCGTAATCCGGATCGAAAAAGTCAAAACACGGAAAATGTCCGGAATTACCAGATTAGGTTAGGAAGGAGTTTTCGGAAGAGTTTCGGGTTATTAAAACGCAAAAACAGTTGAGGTTGGACGATTCCCGGCTTTATAAAATGATTTTGTAATTATTCAGAAAATAATTAATAAATACATAAATCAATATAAAATAATATAACACTCCAAAAATTACCAGAAAAGTATCACAATTATCTATATTTTATTCTGAACATATAAAAATTAGAACACTTAAGGAATATCACATATAAACACCCAAACATCAATTCCACTTATCATATAATTCACAAAATTCACATAAAAAATCACATAATAATTCCAAATATTTATAATAATAATATTTGAAAATATGGGATATTACAGAATATATGTGTTTGCATGTCTGTATGCATGATTACGTGATCTGTTGATTTTCTTTAAGTGATTTAAGGGATTTATTTGATTTAAAATGAGGTTTATTGAAGCTTTATATATTTTTATAGAATTATCCGAGTATGGTCAATGCGTGAAATTTGTTTTGTTATCTTCAAAATAGTCCTAGAGGCTTTCTAGAAATGATAGACGGATTTATCTCGTGATCGGTGTATTTTTAAAATGATTCTATGAAGTTGAAATGCTATTTTCAGCATAATCTTGTAAAATCCGTATCAAATCAACCGTACGCTCAAAAATTATTTTAAAAATATTGCTGAAAAGCTAATTTCGAGATCAACGTTCTAAAATTCTTATTCCTTGCATTCCCATCTTTTCTGAGAGAGTTATTCATTATTTAGAATTCGTTTTTAGATTAAGAATAAAAGAAAAGAGAAAAAGAGAATCAAAGTATGGTGCAATGACCATATTACCCTTGCCAATTCTATATATACTCTCTCCCCTCCCCTTTCTTTTTCTTTCACCCGGCTCTACTCTCTCTCTTCTCTCACTTTCTCTCATCTCACTCTCTTTTTCTCTCTCACTCTCGAAGCTCTCTCTCTCTCTCTCTCTCTCTCTCTCTCTCTCTCTCTCTCTCTCTCTCTCTCTCTCTCTCTCTTCTTTTCTCTCGGTACAACCCTCTTCTCTCATTGATTTCTGGATTCATCCATAAAACTTCGTGCTTATTCCATATATATACTTTAAATCATGTACATGTGAGTGTAGGTGCTTGCATGCAAGAGTGTGTGTGTGTGTGTTTGGATTCGGTGATGAACCGAAGGCCGAATTCTTGGTTTCTTTTGAATGATCAACTTGAATTTCTATAATTTCAGTGATGATTGTGTATTGCATGTGTTAGTTGTGTGTTTTTTAGGCGAAAATTGGAGGTTCAAGGTTGGAAACCCCCGAATGGGAGCACCACCGTGAAACCACCGCCACCGGTGATGAACTCCGCTGAACTGGTGGTGAGTAATGATGGACAAACTGAACTCTAGATTCTTAAAACTTGATTTTCAAAAGTTGCATGTGATGTTTCTTTTAAAACCCGAATGGTTCTTGATTTTAAAGGATTAAGTTGAAATTTTGGTGATAAGAATGGTTTGTGGTTGATTGATTTTAGAGATTAGATTGAGATGTGGTACAAAGACTTAAAATGATGCATGCATGTGGTATCTTGATAATTGTGGTAGTTGTCACTAGATATCATGATGTAGTTAATAGATAGATGGAATAAAGATCAAATTGATGTTTGCATGTGATGTTTTTGGGGAATTCGGATAGTATAATTCGAGTGTATAAGAAATTAAGATGATTTATATGCCCAAGGTGTTGCTCATATGTTTCCATGAGTTATAATGTTGAATTGAGGTCAAAAGTTGAATAAATAGTGGATGCATGTTAAGGAATGGTGTTGTATTTGGTAAAATTAAGATTTAAAAGAATCGTTTGATTACTTGCTTGTGTTTTATGATAAAGCCGAATGGTTTTAAGTATAAAAGTGATTGATTTGATTTCAATACCTTGCCAAGTGATTGCATGTGAGGTTTCTAAGAGTTATGTGATTTATTTATTTGTTTTGGTTCGAATTAAATGAAATAAAAGGAAGGATTGAGTCGTTTTGATACGAGATTGTATAATTGTTATTATAACTCAAGTATAGAGTTTGAATACAAGGATTATATGCTATGTGTTGTATTTACATCGCAATATGTGATTCGATGACTATTTGGTTAAATTATACAAGTTTTGGTATAAACGTGCTATATGTTTATAATTGAGTATTTATATATACTTTTGGGGTTTCTTGATAAGGGTTAATTGTTAAACGTTCTGGGAACGTCGAGTGAGAATCTGATTAGGGTTTTGATTGTTGGATTGTAGATTCGGAGCGTGAAAGCATTCGGGCTAGGAAAGGGAAAAGTGTACTAGGTGGCAGTAGTTCAACCCTTGTGAAACAGGAAAGCGAATTCAGGCAAGTAACTCTGCTTACTTGTGTAAATTATTTATAGAGAGGATATTGTTCATGCCATGATAGAGTATTGAACTTTTATAGCACTTGTGAACCTGTTATTGTTCTTGTGAACCTATTATTGATTTGATTATTGTTCAAACCGTTATAGTAACCTTTTTATTCATATCTTGATCACCTGTTGATACCTTGAACTCTTGTGAACCCTATAAGAACCTTTATAACTCCCTTGCTTAATGATCTTTCATTCCTTTGTTTATCTTATTTCATGATGATCCTTGGAACTGTTTTGATTCCCTAACTTGTATACATTACGATCATTTGATCAAGATCCTTAGTGTTGAACCTTGCTTATCTTTGATTCATTCATTTCTTTGAATTCTTGAAATTGAACTTAAGAATGAGTTTCAACTTGAAAGAGTCTGAATGCTTTCATATTCTTGGTAATGTTAAAATGAACTTAGTGAAACCTTTCTTTTCCAATAAAAGGTTTTCCAAATGAATTCCTGATGGATTGGATTGAGACGTAAGAGACTAGTGGGACTAGTCCAGTCATATAAGAGACTAGCGGGGCTAGTCCAATTTAAGGCTGAAATTATGCCATAGGTACCTTAAACACCAGATGGAGGTCGGTACAGGCTGATCACCCGTATTATTTATAAAAGTAAATGTAGTCCAATCATGGGTTCCCTATCATTTAATAAAGAGAATTAAATGCTTTTATTTAGCAATTGCTTCTTTGAAAATGAAATGGTTTAAAATGATTTGTGATGAGTTGATTGAGATATTGTTTATTATACACCTTTGAGAACCCTGATTCTATTCTGATTTTGTTATCAATCATATAATTGATATCCAGAGTAGTTATTCCGATTCAGAGATTAGTTTGACCGGTACCCTAGTAGACCCCATTCCACCCTCTTCAGAGGGGCCTGTGTATGTTAGTTCAGATCCAGAGTGTAATATCCGGGATATGACGTGTAATTGTTTTTGTTAGTAATAAATATTATGTGATTATTATATGAATTTTGGTAATTATCTGTGAAGTGGTATCTGTGTTTGGATATGTAAATATGATATAATGTGAGTATTTTAATTTTTATATGTCCAAAATAAAATATAGATAAATGTCATATCTTCCTATTTATTTTATGATGATTTATGATTTTATTGGACATTTGTGGATTTTATAATTTCTTTTTTTTCGAGTAATTACAAACTATTTTATATAATCGGGAACCAGCCGACCTCAACCGTTTTTACGTTTTTATAACCCGAAACTCTTCCGAAAACCCCTTCCTAACCTAATTGCAATATTCCGAGCATTTTCCATGTTTTGACTTTTTAGATCCGACGTACGGTTTTTCCCGTGCGGGTCCCGGCGCAATATTTTCGATACAATATTCGTTTCGGTAAATCGATAAAACTCGTATTTTTGATAAACGGGATCTTTTTATTAAACTATTATAATTATCACCTCGTAATACGTGTAATCAGGCGCTGAGACCAAGACCGCAGTACAAATTGTACAGATTTGGATAATTATCCCGAAAACCTGTACCGTTTGGATCCGTCTTTATAAATAAACGTACAATTTTATATCCGGAATGATCCAACGGGATATTAATTTCCGTAATTTTAAATAGCCTTTACCGTATTTTATTTCGTATAGAAAATCATTTGCAAACAGTATTTACATAATTTCTACAGGGAAAATACTATAATTATATTTCGTTCTTCATAATCAAACTCAAATCCGGAGGCATTATCAATATCCGATTTTGGCGTACATATACTCAAAACAAAGCTACTGAAATCTAGAATCAAAATCTTTCATCAATATCAACCCAGAAATATCAGGTGATTTTCTATTTAATTATTTGTATTTGAATTATTAAGGATTAAAATTATGAATTTTTGTTCGAGAGGTTGTTTGTATGATTTGATGATTGCACGTTGTAGAGCTCGTCTTCCTGATGATTTTGATATATTATATGTGTGATTTGGAGTTCAATAACGTGTTCAATTTGGTGTTTGATTTTCGAAATTGAAAATTAGGGTTTATGAATATTATGAATGTTTCCAATTGATTTTTAGGCTTTTATTCGTTAGGGGTTATTAGATCAAACAGTTTACATCAATAGATAGATACGTGACTAACAGAGGATAACTATATGTGGCTCGTCTGAAAATTATTCAAACCGGCGGCGGGATTTTTCGTTTAAGATTCCGGCTGTTTCGTTAAGTGGTTGTCAATCCTAATCATATATTCGTGTTTCTGGAGGTTTTAACTTCATTTGCTATGACTCTGGTTGATTTCTAGGTTATCGGGGTGTCACCGGAAAAGCTCGGGGTCGCCGTTAATGGCGACCGCGGCGACCGCCGGCGACAGGGTGGGGACGATGGAAAAATTGCCATTTGACCCCCTTGAGTTTGTGATACTTGTAATTTAGTCCCTGACGTTTTAAAAATTTATAAAAATTTGATTTCTGTTTTATTTATTTTCAAAAACAGGATTTCTTTTTTATAAAATGATATTAAAAATAGTTTTAATTATTTTAAATTCCAAAAATCATTTATTTTATTTCTAAAATTCGTCTTTAATTTTAAAATAAATCTAAATTACTTAATTAATTAATTTTAATTAATAATTAATTAACTAATTGATCAATTAATTTAAATATTAATTGATTAATTAGTTACATTATTTATTAATTGTTTTTAATTGATTATTTAATTGGATTTAATTATTTTTAAATGATTTAAAAGTTTCGAAAAAATAGTTTCGAGTTTTAAAATATTATTTTAAATTATTTTCAAGACTCGATAATTATTATAAAATTATTTTGAAGCCAGATTTGGCCAACCGAACCCTGTTTATTGCTTTAAAATTGATCCAACGACCTATTTTGACTCCGAAAAATGTTTTACAAATCATATTAAATACCCGAAAGACTGTTTATGACCCGAGACTTCCTTATAAATGAAATTTGATTGATTGTTTGACGTGTTATGTGTTATATGTGACTTGTTTGTTTGATTGTCGGACTATGTGATCAGTGTTTACTTGTTTTTAGTATAACTTTTAATCCGTTAATCGGATTTGGGTGAAACGAAGGGTAGATGAAACCCTATGACGTTCATGTGATGATTAGAATAATGTGAGATGAGTATTGATAAATACTTATGATGCCTAGCATAGTAGACAAGGCGTAGATAAAGGGAAGCAGGTGATCAGGAAATGGAATCGATGCGTAGAAAATACAGCAGGTGATCAGTGAATAGAAGCAAGGCATAGAAAAGTAGATGAGTGGTTGTTGAATAAAGTCATTAGACAAGTACAAGTGAAGTTGGAATCGATTGTAATAAGGCAAGTACTTCTAAGCCTTTCTCGAAATATAATGCAAACATTTTTAAATTCTCTCGTGACATATTGTCAAGTATTCAAAATAGCTCTGTTTTATACTGTAAGTACTTTGAATCCTTCAACTTTGAACCTGAGCCACATCATTTGATCTTTGAGCCTTAAGCGTTATTCTTTGTGAACCATTTCTTGTTGGTTTACCAGACACTAAACTACATAAATACGATACTACTCCATAAATATATACCCATCATATACCAAACACTGGAACAGAATTATTCGAACATACATAAACTTCTATACTTAACCATACCTTGTGACATCAAAGAACTAAACCTTATAAAATCATTGTTCCTCTAATACCCGATTCTCCTACAGGCTGAAGACCATTTCTTTTATACACTTTGACACACCCTCGTGGTACCCACGAATTTTCACCATGCTCTTATACAAATATTTTATTGCTGTTAATTATGATCTTGTTTTATTGAGTTATATTGTTTATCATATTGAACTGCTTTAGAATTGGATAGTTTTCTTTATGTGGACCAGATTCGTGGTCAGACCAGATTTGTGGTCGAATTAGGCCAATATGTGTGCCTTGGATCCAGTTCGTAGAGCAGAGCTGTGTGCCTTGCTCGGGGTTAGTGCGTGACTGATCAGCAGCCTAACCTTGGTTTTAAAATTTAAAATGAATATCCAATTCTAATGATTGTTTAAAAAGAAACTTGATTCCTCTGAATTATCTCGTTTGATCATTGATTAACCTCAGTTATTGTTATTGTGACTTGCTGAGCTAGTTAGCTCACTCTTGCGAATCTTTTTATGTATTCTATAGTTAAGAAGGATATGGTTGATAGCGAGGTTTCCCAGTTTAATGTACAAGCTAGGATTCTAGATTGAGTTGGATCGAGCTAGCAGGAGCTTACTACGGTAGTGAGATAGTAATTTTGTAAGAGTAATTTCATTATCAGTTGTAAGTTAAATTAGTTGGAATGTGGTACGTTGTAATGAAAGTTTAGGTTGTGGCTTGTCTTCATACTTTAACCTGTTGTGATCCGTGATTATATAAAGCAGGGTCATTGCAAATAATATCTCATATACAGGTTTATATTGTGTATGTGTTGTGGACCCCAAACTTCTGACCTGGGTAACCAATGGTATCACTGTGATTGTCTCATCCTAGTCCTCAATAATACATCGTATATTCCTTTTTAATTCCTAGAAATGTATGAACTTCTTTTCTTAATAAATTTTTTCTGATGATATCAAAAAGGAGGATGTTGCATTCCTTTCAAGTTTAATTGTTCCCCTCAAGTTTTGCTCTCTGATTGGGACAAACAGTGTTATGGTGAGACACTTTGTCGGAATGACGAAGAGTCGGGTGGAACTCCACCTAATCATATGTTGTATTCCATATGGTACGAAAGACTGGCTGTGACAGCCTTAACCCCGGGGTCAGGAGTTGATGTCACTAACAACAATACTAATAAACAATATAACCCAAATTATTACTTAAACATAATTCCGACCCCTTTACCAAGACCTTTTCCAGGTTTAAGTATGACTTAGGTTACAACCATCACAAAACCAATTTAGTAAGGACAATTCAAATAATACTATCTTTATTCAGCAACTCAACAGACCCGCTTGGGTCCAACACAACTACCTCAGAGTAGCCTGACACGGAAGGAACTGGAACTCTGCCCCGACTACCACTGAAGAATCTCCTAAATATCTGCAATACATATATAAAACATTTTGCAAGGGTGAGCAATCAATTGCTCAGCAGTACCACTATATGAATAATAATCAAAAACAGTTTATGATAAACAATTATAGGAACAGAAATCATAACTTGCCAGAAACATGTAAAACAGGTATAAACTGGATATCAAACCGGCATGCTCTGTAAAACCAAAATTAACAGTCGTGTGCTGTGTATAAATACCAGAGTTAAATTTTAGCATGCTATTTTCATTTTCAAACCTTCTGTTCCATTATAGGAACCATAAAACCACTTGTCCCGCTACGGGGACCCAAAACTATTTGTTCCGTTACGGGAACCATAAAACTTGTCCCTTTCCGGGAACCTCAAAATCGCTTGCTCAGATATAAAAGCATTGGATGATTCCTGGTGAGACAGCTGATCAGGCTATCATATGAAACTTGTTCCGGAACTCAGAGACTAGCTAGGTCTCTATCACGCTGGGCTGGTGGTTATAATAGGGTGCGCAACCACTTCGCCTCTTACGCTAACTTCCAGGCCGTTACGGGCCTTCTGCGCACACTCATCCAATTATCTGATCATTTTTATCCAGTTTATTTCCACATCACTTACCTATCTCTTGTCAAAACAATTATAACACAACACATTTTCCAAAAAAATTTCCATTTTATTCAAAACTTAGAGATAGGTATTTTCAGAAGTTACTTTTCCCTCAAAACACAAGTTAGTAAAATAATTTGAAACATAGGGGATACGTAACTTAAATCACTCCATTCCAGTACGAGTATAAAACAACATTATATTCATATATACTGAACCATAAAGATATGGTCGGGGGTACTTGCCTTGCAAAGCTTTACAACTATTATTGATTGACCTTGAGCCGACACGGACGCTCAGACTTTAACGTCTAACCACTAGATTACCCTGGATTCGACTCCAACACTCAGGCCCTTCCATTGGAACCTTACTGAGCTCGTCGACTGTCCACTAGGCTATCCAGCGCCAACTCTTGAGCTTTCCGACTAGCACCTACAAAGTCGAAATACCCTAACTTAGACCTTCGATTATGCTTGACATATCCTCGCTAACAATCTACCCGAACGTTAACAAAACCCGACTCGTAATACTTCATATAATCATACACGTATCAATTAGGGTTCACGTCTTCGAAAGTTGGTTCGGTGTTCATTTTCGAAAAATACGCATACTCGTCCTTTTACGAAATTAGGGTTATTGAGTTTTGGAAAAATATTCACCACAACATACAATCAAGTTTCGCACAAAATATATGTATATACTTATTTATACTCGCTCGACGTTCCGACAATTACAGGGTATATCTTGAATTTCCAAATTTAATTTCTAAAAAAAAATTCAGGCAGTACCTCCTCTGTTTATCAGCCTACCCGTCGAATGACTCGACGTCAAATCACAACAATTCCACAATTAATCCAAATACGATTCCCAACCACCAATTACAGCCATCAATATCAGTCCCAAAATTCACAATTATCAATTAAATACAATTACTAATGATTAGTCATGTTTTATAATTTTAATCGCATTTTATAGTTTTATTCACAACTCACATTTTAAATCGTATTTTTTTATTTTAAATTGTAGGACTCAGAACAACGTCATCACCGTCCATCGTCGGCTCGCCGAAGCTCATCGCCGACGGCGGTAGAATTCGTCGGTACCCGATAAATTTCGGGTTTCCTTACGGATTCTACCGATTTGTAAAAATTTAATTCTGTATACACCGAATAGTTTCATCAGGAATAACCAACAAAAGAAATCAGGAGTTATTCAACTCAGGCCACGCGCGTACACGCGTCGGCAAAGAAAAATCAGGCAACAAAGTAACTGGAAACGAAGCATAAGCCGGAAAGCACCGCGGAAGGAGAACAGAGCAGTACGCTCAGGAGCTCAGAAAAACTAACCAGAAAATAACTCAACCAACACAACACGAATCACCCACAGATAATACACACACACACCACGATTAACACACACACGCACGCAATCACACACACGCATACGCAATATTCACACCCACAGTAACGCCTACATCACACACCACCACCCCTCGCCGGAGAAGCAAGGAGGGCGGCGCCGAAAAATGAAAGGCGGCACAGCCACTTACCAGTACAGGGGGAATCGAGGGGAAATAAGAATGGAGAACATGAGAGATTTGAGTGTTAGAGAAGAAGAGAGTCGAAGGAGAGATTGGAGAAGAGGACGGGTTATACCCGAATGGAACAGCCCCCCTTTTGTTTTATTTATTTATTTCTTCTTTATCAAATAAACCCCGCAACAAAATTTATCTGACCCGCATTTTAGCTGTAACGAACAATCACGGGTAACTAAAACCCAAGCATTAATATAATATTTTATAAAATATCACAAATAACTAAAAGTTAATAATAATAGAATTTTCAAAATTTTAAAATATTTTTTTTTTTTGAAACACAATAGATACTCGTTTTTAACGAATAAACGAAACAACGCGCATGTGATTTTTATCCCAAAAATTACCAAAATAATTTTAAAATTCTCGGGATATTCCAAACTTGAATAAATATAAGTTTCATAATTTCTGAAACTTTTATGGATTTAATATGGATTTTACAAATAAATACAATCAGAAAATCATTTAAGGGTAAATAATCAATAAAATATTGATTTCTAAATTTTAAAAACCCCTAAAAATAATTAATAAAATTATGAAGCCATAAAATGATTTTAGGGATAACCTAAGGATCTATGGAAATAAATTCTGAATAAAATCACCTTTAAATACAAAAGTGACAACACAGCTTCACAACGAATTATACAATTAATACACGAACACCAACGATCACGCATAATTAATTAAAATATTAACAAAAATAATATCCAGCTGACAGAACCCACAAAACTATTTTATTTATGTAATTATTTAATAATTGCACATTTAAACAATATAAATATATACGAGTCGTTATACTGGCCATCTTAAGTATCAATGTGATTGTCTCATTCATATCCAAATCATTAATTCTTCTTTCTTTTCAACTCTAAGTTTGTTAAAATTGTAAATCCTTCTAGTTATTTTGTCGTAATGTTGTTCTTTGCAAAAGTTTTTCAAACAAAAGCCAACATATATGAATCAAGCGGGCAAAGTTCCATCTACCTCTCACACATGGAAAGAAAACAAGGGCATATAGTAAGAATTGCAAATCGCTAGCCCTAGCCAGGGATGCACTAGGAGTCAAGGGAATCTACTCCAATAAGAAATACATCTCCAAGAACGAGAGTTTATGATTTGTCTGTGAAATATGTTATTCAGAATACCTTATGCATTAAAGTATTGAAAGGTGTGGGAGCAACTTAATTGTTTATCTCTCAAGATTTTGTTGATGAATTACCTTGTTGAATTGATAAGACTATGACTAAAGGACTAGAAAATCAAGAACGTATAATTGTTAAGTAAGTAAGTACCAATGCGGGAATTGAGTTTTCTGGCAATAAGTTTGTGAGGATTGGATATCACTTAAGATAGGAGAATTTGACATTATTCTAAGAAATGGAATAACTATTTAAGCGTGATGCCAGATAGACCATCGTGATGAAAAGATAGTTCTGAAGACGCCAAATGAGAATATGAAGAGGTTTAGAGGACGAAGGAAGGTAAAGAATTTGTTAACAATGATTTAAGTTAAAAGGTTACAGTGACCAAAATGTAAGCGCTATGGCGATTATAAATAAAAGTCAGGAGCAAACAGAATTTGAAGATTTTATAATCTCAAGATATGTTTCCAGACGAGTTACTAATATCTCCTTCAGATAGAGAAAGTGAGTTTATGATTGACTTAGCACTTGAAACGAAGCCAGTGTCCAAAGCCCCACACAGAATGGCGCCAGACAAAATAAATGAGTTACTAGAGCAAACGAAGGAGATGATTAAAAGAGAAAGCAACTGGACCTAACGTACCCCCCTAAGATGCACCGGCATGATTTTTTAATCAGGAAAAATGGAATTATGAGATTATGTATCGACTAGCGGAAGCTCAACAAGTTTACTCTCAAGAGCACATATCTGTTACCTCGAGCCAATGATTTGTTTGATCAAATGAAAGAAGTAAAGTATTTTTATAAGATTGATTTAAGACTGGGTATATTACCCATTTAAGATGGAACCTATGGACATATCAAAGATAATTTTCAGAACTAAGTACTGTTGTTATAAAATTCTAGAACTGTCATTTGGATTAACCGCTATACCAGTAATATTTAAACTTGATGACCAAAATCTTGAAGGAAGATCTGAATAGGTTGTATTTATGTTACTTAAAGTCAAAGGAGAACTATGCAAAGTATTTGATGATAGATGGGAAGTCGAAGAAGAAAAAAGTTGTATGAAAAGTTTGCAAGGTGAAAGCTTTAATGGCAGGAAGTATAATTCTTAGAATAAACAGTCAGTGAGGAGGAGACCAAAGGGGATTCAGAAGAAATTAAAGTTATTATGAATAAAGAAAGACCAAAAGCACCAACAAAAGTAAGAAGTTTTGTGGCGCCCTCCAAACCCGGGTCAGAAGTTTGGGGTCCACACTCACACCTTATTTATAACCTGCTTATAACAATAATAAAGATAATAACAATATATACAGTGACCCTACTTACCAACCATCACGGACCGCAACAGGTTAAAGTATGCACACAAGCCAAACACACTAATATATTACAAACCATTCAAATCCCAACTATTCCAAACTCAAACTGAGTATTAAACATTATTACAACCTTTTACAAACTTAAATTATTCCAAAAGAAGCCTACTAGCTCAGCTTCCTCAACCTGAACCCCTAGCTCTTGCGCTGAACTAGGGATCCTCGTTACCAACTGGTTCCTTTTTAACTGGAAAGAATATAAACAACATCGCACAAATGAGCTAACTAGCTCAGCAAGTCATAATGATAAAACTGAGAATAATGATCATCAGGTGAACATGATTATGATATCAAGTGAATGGATTACGATTTAGAATTGGATATTATACTTTTAATTTAAAAACCAAGGTTAGGCTGCTGATCAGTCACGCACTAACCCCAAGCAAGGCACACAGCATTGCTCTATCTACTGGATCCAAGGCACACATTGGCCTAACTTGACCATTATATGGTCTTACCACGAATCTGGTCCACAATTTTATAAAAACAATCCAATTCTAACATAATAACAGAATATGCAATAATAAACAATAACCAGAATCCTTAACAATAATGAGTGTTTAACAATGAAAGGATTTCAATCTTTGTAAGGATCAATATGGTAATTTAAAAGCTTGGATGCTGGGTAATGAAAGAATTGGATAACAAAGGAATCAACATTTCAGGGTTTCAAAGATTTGGGCTTTCAAAGCATAAAATACAATGGTTTGAAGGTATAAGCAATCTGGTTCCGTGTTTTATATTTAATGTGTATGTATTTGTGGAGTAGTATTGTATACTTGAGGTTCGTGTTTGGGTATACAACAATCAATGGTCTAGAAAGAATAAGGTTCATGGCTCAAGAACAATAATTGGAATCAGGGTTTGGGTTTCAGTGCTTTAAGCACTTGCAATATCAACAAGACTATCAAGTACTACAATATCTCGAGAAAGATCAGAACACTTGCCTGGTATTAGCTTACTACACTGCACTCGCTTCCAATCACAACCGTCTTACTCCTCAACTATCTGTTTCCCTTTCCTACGTCTTGCCTCTTCTGCTCACATATCATAAGCATCTATCAATAATCGACTTGTAGAGTTCTATTCAACACATACTTCTATCTACTGCTCGTTTTACCAAAATCCGATTAACGGATTGAAAGTTACGCAATAAACAGTAAACATCGAATATACAAACCGAAAGTCAACCAACATATCACATATAACACATAATACGTCACATAATCAATGACATATCATTTATAAAGACATTTCGGGTCATAAATAGGCTTTCTGGTATTTAAAATAATTTTTAAAACATTTTTCGGAATTAAAACGGGTCGTTGAATCAATTTCGGATTAATAAACAGGGTTCGGTTGGCCAATTCTGGCTCCGAAATAATTTTAGAATAATTATCGAGCCTTGGAAATAATTTAGAATAATATTTTAAAGCTCGAAACTATTTTTCGGAATTTTTAAATCATTTTTAAATAATTAAATCTAATTAAATAATTAAATAAAATCAATTAATAATTAATTAAATCAATTAATCAATTAATTTTTGAATTAATTGACCAATTAATCAATTAAAATTAACTGAAATTAATTAACTAATTAATTCAGATTTATTTGTGAATTAAAAATAATTTTCGGAATTAAAATAATAATATTTAGAATTTTCAGAAATTAAAAATGAATTTTTATAATAAAAATAAATAGGAAATATGATTTTTAAACATTTTATAAACAGGAATCCTATTTTTGAAAACTTTGCAAACTACAGGGACTAAACTTCACCATCTTCAAAAATACAGGGACTAAACTGCAATTTTGCAGTTCCAGTCGCCGAAAAATCGGGGGTGGCCGGAGAACTCACCTCCGGCATCCTCCCACCACCATCACCTCCAGAATTAAACTACAGATTACCAGGAACATATCCATGCAAACAAATCATTCTAATCATCCCTGTTATGGCCGGAAATTGGCCAAGAACATCGTCGGTTTTCGGCGAACATCAGGAATTTTAAAAACACAACTCCCTACGATTCAAGCATCCTCTATTAACGAGCTATATATCAATCGATTGCAAATTTCATAAGGAACACAACCCACTATAAATCAACAGTTAATAACCCCTGAATCAAAAACCCCCAAATTTCAATTGAAAACATTCATACGGGTTATAAACCCTAATTTTGAAATTCGAAAATTAAACCCACTTTTGAGCATGTTATTGAACTCCAAATCAGACGTATGACATATGAAAATCATCAGGAAAACAAGCTCTACAACATGCAATCATCAAATCATACAAACAATCATCCGAACAAAATTTATATTTTTAATAAAATAAATTCGAAAATAAATAAATTTTCAGAAAATAAACCTTTGATTCTGCAGGTATATGGATTACAGATTCTGATAGAGCTTTTCAAGACCTTCAAATCCAGTACTCGAGCTTTTCAAACAAAGATCACTAACACCTTCAAAAGTTGGTTTGATTCTTGGAACAGTTTATGAATATATGATTTTTCTCTGTAAAATTATATAATTATCTGTCTGCAAATGATTTTAATACAAAATAAAATACGGTAAAAGGCTATTTATATTTACGGAAAATTAGTATCCCGTTGGATCATTCCGGATATAAAACAGTACGTTTATTTATAAAAACTGATCCAAACGGTATCGGTTTTCGGGATAATTATCCAAATCAGTACAATTTATACTGCGGTCTTGGTCTCAGCGCCTGGTTACACGTACTACGAAGTGATAATTGGGATAGTTTAATAAAAAGCTCCCGTTTATCGAAAATACGGGTTTTATTGATTTACCGAAACGAATATTGTATCGAAAATGTTGCGCCGGGACCCGCGCAGAACAAACCGTACGCCGGATCGAAAAAGTCGAAACATGGAATATGCTCGGAATATTACAATTAGGTTAGGAAAGAGTTTTCGGAAGAGTTTCGGGTTCCAAAAACGTAACAACGGGTGACGTCGGTTGGTTCCCGTTTTTATAAAATAGATTTTAATTACCCGGAAAAAGATTTTAGAAATTTCATATGATTATTATAAATCCATAAATCAACATAAAAATAATTAGGAAGATATGAAAATTATTTATATTTTATTTTGGACATATAAAAATTAAAATACTCAATTAATATTATTTTTGAATATCCAAGTACAGATAACACTTAACAATTAACTCACAGAATAGACACTGAACACACATAATAATTATTTAATATCAAAAATAATTACACGATATATCCCGGATATTACATCTTTCCCCCCTTAAAAGGATTCTGTCCTCAGAATCTTCTAAGAAAACAAATGAGGGTACTTTTCTCTCATATCACTTTCTAATTCCCAGGTTGACTCTTCAACCTTTGGGTTTCTCCACAATACTCTTACTAACTTTACCACTTTATTTTTCAATACTTTCTCTCTTTCCTCTAAAATCTCTATCGGACTCTCTACATATGATAAATCTGCCTGAAGCTCTATTGGCTCATATTCTATTACATGCCTGGAGTCTGGATTATATTTCTTGAGCATAGATACGTGAAAAACATTGTGAATGTGCTCCAGGTGCGGAGGTAACGCCAATTCGTAAGCTACTTTTCCAACGCGCTTTAGGGTTTCAAAAGGTCCGACATATCTTGGGCTTAGCTTCCCTTTCTTCCCAAACCTCGTTAGTCCTTTCCACGGTGATACTTTCAATAATACCAAGCTTCCTTCTTCAAATTCCATGTCTTTCCTTGACTGGTCTGCATATTTCCTCTGACGATCTTGTGCGGCTATTAATCTTTTCTGGATCAGTTCAATAACTTCCTTTGTCTGCTGTACCAGTTCAGGTCCAAGTATCTTGCGTTCTCCTACTTCGTCCCAATATACTGGAGATCTACATTTACGTCCATAAAGGGCTTCATAGGGTGGCATTCCAATGCTGGCATGATAACTGTTGTTGTAAGCAAACTCTACCAGAGGTAAATGTTCGTCCCAACTTCCTTTGAAATCAATAGCACAAACATGTAACATGTCCTCGATTGTCTGGATCATTCTTTCACTTTGGCCATTTGTCTGGGGGTGATAGGCCGTACTCATATTTAGTCTTGTTCCCAAACATTCTTGAAAACTCTTCCAAAATCTTGAATTAAACCTTGGATCTCGATCAGATACAATAGACACAGGAACTCCATGATGAACTACGATCTCTCTCAAGTATATATGGACTAACTTGTCGAGCGAAAATCTTTCATTTATAGGCAGAAAATGAGCTGACTTGGTAAGTCTATCCACTATAACCCAAATGGCATCATGATTAGCCCTTGTCCTTGGTAATCCAACTATGAAATCCATGGTAATATGTTCCCACTTCCACTCTGGAATCTCCAATGGCTGTAGCAATCCGCTTGGTCTCTGATGCTCTGCTTTAACTCTCTGACAGGTATAACATTTGCTAACCCATTCCGCAATTTCGCTCTTCATATCTGGCCACCAATAATTCTTCTTTAAATCTCTGTACATTTTGGTACTCCCTGGATGGATGGAATATCTTGAACTATTTGCTTCTTGTAAAATTTCATTCTTTAACTCCGTCACCGGTGGAATCCAGATTCTAGATGAAAATCTCAAAATGCCCTGATCATCCTTCTGCGTGCATAATTCTTCACCTACCAAACGATTTATATCTTGATCCATTACATCTTCCAGACATTTCTTTATTTTCTCTAACAACTCCGGCTGGAAAGTCATACTGTACACTTTCGCTTCCTCAGGTTTGCAAACTCTAATTTCTATTTCCAATTTCTGAAATTCCTTATATATATCTTCAGGTACTGATAACTCATTTAACCTTTCCTTCCGACTTAACGCGTCTGCCACCACGTTCGCCTTACCGGGATGATAATTAATCAAGCAATCATAGTCTTTGATCAACTCTAACCATCTCATTTGCCTCATATTAAGTTCCTTTTGTGTGAATATGTACTTTAAGCTTTTGTGATCCGTGAAAATCTCGCACTTTTCTCCATACAAATAATGTCTCCAAATTTTCAAAGCGAAAACTATGGCTGCTAGCTCCAAGTCATGAGTAGGATACTTCTGTTCGTGTAGTTTCAATTGCCTTGACGCATACGCAATCACCTTTTTGTGCTGCATTAAAACACATCCTAGTCCTTTGTGAGAAGCATCGCTATAAATTACGAAATTCCCTTGATCATCTAGAAGTGACAAAACAGGTGCCGTGATTAATCTCCGCTTCAATTCCTGAAAACTTTCTTCACACTTGTCATTCCATATAAACTTTTCATTCTTTCGTGTAAGCTTTGTCAATGGTGTTGCAATCCTTGAGAAATTCTGAACGAATCGTCGATAATATCCTGCCAATCCCAAGAAACTTCTTACCTTAATGGGTGTTCTCGGTCTCTCCCAATTCGTAATTGCTTCAATCTTTGCCGGGTCCACTTTGATCCCTTCGTTACTGACTATGTGTCCTAAGAATTGAACTTCCTGTAGCCAAAACTCACACTTTGAGAACTTAGCATATAACTTCTTTTTCCTTAAAATCTTCAAAGCCGTTCTCACATGTTCTGCATGATCCTCTTCTGTCTTTGAATAGATTAAAATATCGTCTATAAACACAATAACAAACTTATCCAAATACTCCTTGAAAATTCTGTTCATCAGGTCCATAAACCCTGCCGGGGCATTGGTCAATCCAAAAGACATCACTAAAAACTCGTAATGTCCAAACCTTGTTCTGAAAACTGTCTTTGGTATATCTTACGGCTAGATCTTCAGTTGATGATATCCCGATCTTAAATCAATTTTGGAGAAGTACTTGGCTCCCTTCAACTGGTCAAACAGATCGTCAATTCTGGGTAACGAATACTTATTCTCGATTGTAAGCTTGTTGAGCTCCCTATAGTCGATACACAGTCTCATGCTTCCATCTTTCTTCTTAACAAATAATACCGGGGCTCCCCACGGGGATACGCTGGGTCTGATTACTCCTTTTTCTAACAATTCCTGCAATTGCTTCGCTAGCTCTTTCATCTCAACAGGCACCATTCTGTACGGGGCCTTGGATACTGGTTCTGTTCCAGGTGCTAAGTCGATCGCAAATTCAATTTCTCTATCTGGAGGAAGTCCTGGTAATTCATCGGGAAATACGTCTGGAAATTCATTTACAACTGGAATATCTTCAAGTTTTGCTGACTCCTGACTTCTGTCGATCACATATGCTACGAAATGCTCACATCCTTGTCTTAGTAACTTCTTGGCTTGAATCATCGTTAAGAACTTCTTTACTTGTTTCTAACCTTTGAACGTTACTATTCTTTTGTCTGGCGTTTTCACCATTACTTTCTTATTTCGACAATCTATCTGAGCATCATGCTTAGATAACCAATCCATCCCTAATATAACATCAAATTCTCCTAACTTAAATGGTATCAAATCTACACAAAATTTACTACCAGAGATCTCAATCTCACAATTCCCACAAACTTGGTTAACAGTTACTCGTTCTTGATTTGCTAATTCCACAGTCATTATTTCATTTAAACACTCAACTGGACAATTTATCTTACTAACAAAATCTTGTGAAACAAACGATCGAGTTGCTCCCGAATCTATTAACACTTTGGCACATAAAGAATTCATATTAAGCGTACCTGCCACGACATCCATATCCTGGATCGCATCCTTCACCGACATGTCAAAAACTCTAGCCCTTGGAGTCTCATTCACTGTTGGGGTAGATCCCATAATCCTCAATGCATTACTGATTAGGGCTGGTGTCTTGCAATCCCTGACCATATGTCCTGGCTTCCCACATTTAAAGCATGTAAATCCAATGGCTAGAACCTTCACTGCTGGATTCCGGATAGGCTGATCCTTATTTGCTGGCTCTCTTGCTGGCTGATTTCGGCACTCCCTCGAATAGTGCCCTTTCTGGTTGCATTTAAAACATACCACATTCAACTTGTTACAAACTCCTCCATGCTTCTTTCCACATACTTGACAATCTGGAAAAGTTAGTCTCAACTGACTTGGCTAATTTGTATTAACTGGACGGTTGCTCTGGCCTCCGTCTCCTGCATTCTGTTTCCTGAAATTAAAATTTCTCCCTGACTGAAACTTGCCCTTCTTAAAATTTGGAAACTTCCCTGTTTGTGACTGACCCTCACTTCCCTCAACTTTCCTTTTCTTGCTTTCCTTTTCCTTCTGGAACATCTCATCTCTGTCTCTGCGATCATAGCCTTCTATACTACTCCTGCATAGGTATCCAATTCAAAAATGGCTACCTTCCCTCTGATCCATGGTTTAAAACCTTGATGAAATCTTTTAGCTTTCTTCTTGTCAGTATCCACATACGACGGTACATACCTTGACAATTCCTCAAACTTACCCTCATAATCTGTTACCGAAATATTTCCTTGCTTTAATTCTAAAAACTTCAGCTCCATTTGATCCTGAACAAACTGAGGAAAATACTTTTCTAAAAACAATTCCTTAAACCTTTCCCAAGTAATAGCATCTGTGCCTTCCAATGTCTTCACCATTTCCCACCAATAGGTGGCTTCATTCTTCAGATAGTAACTTGCAAACTCAACCTTCTGTTCTTCCTTTACTTTCACTAAGGAAAATGCCTTCTCATTTCCTTTAACCAAACATTTACTTCAATTGGCTCTAAGGAACCCTTGAATTCTGGTGGGTTTACTGCCTGAAAAGTTTTAAAAGTTACCTGGGGGTTGGTCTGTCTTTATTGTTGTTGTGCCAGGTGAAATGTTTGTTGGGCCAAGATTTGAAGAATCTGGGCTATTGCTGGGTTCATGGGTCCTGAGTTCACATTCGGGTTTGTATCATCTTGGTTGTTATTGTTGTTGGTTTCTTCATTCTGGGTGTTAGTGCGGGTATTTCTTCTGGGAGGCATTTTCTGTAAAGAATCAATCAACTTATTTAGCTTTTGAATCAATCTTTTGCATAAAAGAATAGTTTTGCAAAACAGAAATATCTCTTTTTGAAAACAGTTGTAACTAAGTAAATTGCATGCTTCTTTACAGAATATAAACAGTTATGGAAAACAGGGTACATGGTATCACAGGGGTATAACTGATGCAATAAATAAGGTAAGGTAAAACAGGTGCAATAAAGTAAATGACAGTAATGGAACGGAAAAAGGTACTGATATATATAGATCAAAAGTTTTAGGTAGTACAAGCGTAAAGACGCTTCGAAAGTAAAAGCAAAAAGGGTACAACAACCTACTCGCTAGTCAGCATAGTTAGTCTATAAATACAACTCAAAAGTCTACTAATACACACTACACACTACTGTACATACTACATAACCATAACAACACTGCTCAGAATCTCCATCTCTGAATCTCTAACTCAGCTACAAGGAAACTCTGGTCCTGCCAGCCCCTCAAAGTCCTCCATCACCTCACTAGCCCAGCCCATCAGTGCATCAGGGCCTCTGCCAGGTAGTGTAGTTCCATGTAGCCTAGCCTCAAGAACCCTCCGTGTCACATGAATCTCCTCTCGAAGCTCCCTCACACCACGATCAACATCTGTAGTCCTGATGATATGCTGTAGCTCTCTGATCTGAGCCAACAAGGAATCACGCTCCAATAGAAGAGCCTCATACCGGTAATAAGGAACTGGGGGCAATGTAGAATAGAATAGAGCACTTGCAACTGAATGCCCAGTGGAATCTGAATCAGCTGATGAGGGTCCTCTGATAGGTGGCCTCATGCCTGGAGGTGGAATAGCCTGCAATGGTACGGGCTGCAACACAGGCGGAGGTAATATAGCGAACACTGGTGGAACAACATGACGTGGATCCGAAGACGGCACTCCAACTGAAGGCTCTGAGTGATCAGCTGATACGGGAATAAAAGAGTCGGCCATCACTGCTATCTGAAATCATATCGCAATATAAGAATCTCGTACCATAACGCGAATTACACTAATACGTGATATACCGAACCACTCAACCTCTCGATGTTCTATCTTTCTATTCCTTACTTCTAATCCTAACCCTCTACCCATTCCCGTCAACCTAGGCTTGTGTCAGTGACTTATAACCTGTAGCTCTGATACCAAACCTGTGGCGCCCTCCAAACCCGGGTCAGAAGTTTGGGGTCCACACTCACACCTTATTTATAACCTGCTTATAACAATAATAAAGATAATAATAATATATACAGTGACCCTACTTACCAACCACCACGGACCGCAACAGGTTAAAGTATGCAAACAAGCCAAACACACTAATATATTACAAACCGTTCAAATCCCAACTATTCCAAACTCAAACTGAGTATTAAACATTATTACAACCTTTTATAGACTTAAATTATTCCAAAAGAAGCCTACTAGCTCAGCTTCCTCAACCTGAACCCCTAGCTCTCGCGCTGGACTGGGGATCCTCGTTACCAACTGGTTCCTTTTTAACTGGAAAGAATATAAACAACATCGCACAAATGAGCTAACTAGCTCAGCAAGTCACAATGACAAAACTGAGAATAATGATCATCAGGTGAACATGATTATGATATCAAGTGAACAATGGATTACGATTTAGAATTGGATATTATACTTTTAATTTAAAAACCAAGGTTAGGCTGCTGATCAGTCACGCACTAACCCCGAACAAGACACACATCATTGCTCTATCTACTGGATCCAAGGCACACATTGGCCTAACTTGACCATTATATGGTCTGACCACGAATCTGTCCACAATTTTATAAAAACAATCCAATTCTAACATAATAACAGAATATGCAATAATAAACAATAACCAGAATCCTTAACAACAATGAGTGTTTAACAATGAAAGGATTTCAATCTTTGTAAGGATCAATATGGTAATTTAAAAGCTTGGATGCTGGGTAATGAAAGAATTGGATAACAAAGGAATCAACATTTCAGGGTTTCAAAGATTTGGGCTTTCAAAGCATAAAATACAATGGTTTGAAGGTATAAGCAATCTGGTTCCATGTTTTATATTTAATGTGTATGTATTTGTGGAGTAGTATTGTATACTTGAGGTTTGTGTTTGGGTATACAACAATCAATGGTCTAGAAAGAATAAGGTTCATGGCTCAAGAACAATAACTGGAATCAGGGTTTGGGTTTCAGTGCTTCAAGCACTTGCAATATCAGCAAGACTATCAAGTACTACAATATCTCGAGAAAGATCAAAACACTTGCCTGGTATTAGCTTACTACACTGCACTCGCTTCCAATCACAACCGTCTTACTCCTCAACTATCTGTTTCCCTTTCCTACGTCTTGCCTCTTCTGCTCACATATCATAAGCATCTATCAATAATCGACTTGTAGAGTTCTATTCAACACATACTTCTATCTACCCTTCGTTTGACCCAAATCCAATTAACGGATTGAAAGTTACGCAATAAACAGTAAACATCGAATATACAAACCGACAGTCAACCAACATATCACATATAACAGATAATACGTCACATAATCAATGACATATCATTTATAAAGACATTTCGGGTCATAAATAGGCTTTCTGGTATTTAAAATGATTTTTAAAATATTTTTCGGAATTAAAACGGGTCGTGGGATCAATTTCGGATTAATAAATAGGGTTCGGTTGGCCAATTCTGACTCCGAAATAATTTTAGAATAATTATCGAGTCTTGGCAATAATTTAGAATAATATTTTAAAGCTCGAAACTATTTTTCGGAATTTTTAAATCATTTTTAAATAATTAAATCTAATTAAATAATTAAATAAAATCAATTAATAATTAATTAAATCAATTAATCAATTAATTTTCGAATTAATTGACAAATTAATCAATTAAAATTAACTGAAATTAATTAACTAATTAATTCAGATTTATTTGTGAATTAAAAATAATTTTCGGAATTAAAATAATAATTTTTAGAATTTTCAGAAATTAAAAATGAATTTTTATAATAAAAATAAATAGGAAATATGATTTTTAAACATTTTATAAACAGGAATCCTATTTTTGAAAACTTTGCAAACTACAGGGACTAAACTTCACCATCTTCAAAAATACAGGGACTAAACTGCAATTTTGCAGTTCCAGTCGCCGGAAAATCGGGGGTGGCCGGAGAACTCACCTCCGGCATCCTCCCACCACCATCACCTCCAGAATTAAACTACAGATTACCAGGAACATATCCATGCAAACAAATCATTCTAATCATCCATGTTCTGGCCGGAAATTGGCCAAGAACATCGCCGGTTTCCGGCGAACATCTGGAATTTTAAAAACACAACTCCCTACGATTCAAGCATCCTCTGTTAACGAGCTATATATCAATCGATTGCAAATTTCATAAGGAACACAACCCACTATAAATCAACATTTAATAACCCCTAAATCAAAAACCCCCAAATTTCAATTGAAAACATTCATACGGGTTATAAACCCTAATTTTGAAATTCCAAAAATAAACCCACTTTTGAGCATGTTATTGAACTCCAAATCAGATGTATGACATATGAAAATCATCAGGAAAACAAGCTCTACAACATGCAATCATCAAATCATACAAACAATCATCCGAACAAAATTCATATTTTTAATAAAATAAATTCAAAAATAAATAAATTTTCAGAAAATAAACCTTTGATTCTGCAGGTATATGGATTACAGATTCTGATAGAGCTTTTCAAGACCTTCAAATCCAGTACTCGAGCTTTTCAAACAAAGATCACTAACACCTTCAAAAGTTGGTTTGATTCTTGGAACAGTTTATGAATATGTGATTTTTCTCTGTAAAATTATATAATTATCTGTCTGCAAATGATTTTGATACAAAATAAAATACGGTAAAAGGCTATTTATATTTACGGAAAATTAGTATCCAGTTGGATCATTCCGGATATAAAACGGTACGATTATTTATAAAAACTGATCCAAACGGTATCGGTTTTCGGGATAATTATCCAAATCAGTATAATTTATACTGCGGTCTTGGTCTAAGCGCCTGGTTACACGTACTACGAAGTGATAATTGGGATAGTTTAATAAAAAGCTCCCGTTTATCGAAAATACGGGTTTTATTGATTTACCGAAACGAATATTATATCGAAAATGTTGCGCCGGGACCCGCGCAGAACAAACCGTACGCCGGATCGAAAAAGTCGAAACATGGAATATGCTCGAAATATTACAATTGGGTTAGGAAGGAGTTTTCGGAAGAGTTTCGGATTCCAAAAACGTAACAACGGGTGACGTCGGTTGGTTCCTGTTTTTATAAAATAGATTTTAATTACCTGGAAAAAGATTTTAGAAATTTCATATGATTATTATAAATCCATAAATCAACATAAAAATAATTAGGAAGATATGACAATTATTTATATTTTATTTTGGACATATAAAAATTAAAATACTCAATTAATATTATTTTTGAATATCCAAGTACAGATAACACTTAACAATTAACTCACAGAATAGATACTGAACACACATAATAATTATTTAATATCAAAAATTATTACACGATATATCCCGGATATTACAAGTTTTATTATTAACCGGTTATTATCGGAAATTTGTTCAAAATTTCTTGAATGTTGCAATACCTTTGACGAAGCTAACCAGAAAAAGCAAGAAGTTTATATGAAATGGAGAAAGGTGAAGGAAGTTTTACGGAGTTAAAGGAAAGAATGGTTACAACACCTGTTTTATCACTTTGAAAGTATCAAGGAGATTTGGTAGTTTATAGTGATACTTCTCGTAAGGGAATAAGATGTGTGTTGATGCAGCACAATAAAGTTATTGCATATGCATCCAAACAACCGAAACCTTATGAGCAGAAGTACCCTACTCATAACTGGGAATTAACAGCAACAATAATATTCGCTTTGAAAGATTGGGAAATATTATATGTATGGAGAAAGATGTGAGATATATACGGACCATAAGAGTTTGAAAGTATGTATTCACGAGGAAGAGCAAATATAGTGGCAAGCGATAAGCAAAAAGGAGAGAACGAACATGGAGACCGCACCGGAAGGATTATCCATGGAATTTTAGAAGTTGGAATTGGAAGTCAGGGTTCATGATCCAAAAGGAGCAAGAATGGATAGTATGATCTTTCAGTCGAAGTTGTTAAGAGAAGATAAAAAGATATCAAAAGAAGATGATGGATCAGGATGTTAACAGTTAGCAAGAGAAGATAATGGATCACGATATTAACAGTTTAATGAGAGGAAATTTATGCACTTAAAAGAATGATCACGGTATCCTCAGATTTCTTTCAGAACTTGGATGCTACAAGTGGCAGAATTAAGGAATGAAATCCTAAAGGGAATTCACAATCCTAAGTATTTAATCCGATCAAGAAATACCAAAATATCCAGAAGTTTAAAGAAGAATATGGATAGCCGAGTACGAAAAGGAAATTCCACAATGGATTAGGAGGTTTTAGGAATATTAAATAAGTAAGGGAAGTGTTAGAGGCCTAGTGGATTATTGCAACCATTAGAAATACGGAATTGAAATAGCAATGTATCACTCTAGATTTTATAGTCAGATTACCAAGAACGGAAACAAACTACGATGCTAATTAAGTTATGGTGAGCGAGTTGGCTAAATCAGCTCATTTCTTTCCCATTAATGAAAGATATTCACTAGATAAGTTGGTTCGCATGTATTTGAAGGAAATAGTAATTTGTCATGGGGTCCCTGCGTCTATTGTATAAAGTCAGGATCCACGATTCAATTCAGGATTTTGCAAAGGTTTTCCAGAATGTTTGGCACCAAGTCAAATATGAGTACAGCTTATCGTCCGCATATTGACGGCCAAGAGCGAGAAAATGATCCAAACAATTGAAGACATGTTACGTGTTTATGCCATTGATTTCAAAGGAAATTGAGGCGAACATTGTCCTTAATAGAATTTGCTTACAACAACAGCTATTGTGTCAGTACTGGGATGCCGCCATACGAAACTCTTTATGAACATAAATGTCGATCACCAGTATATTGAGATTATTGAGAGAATGATAAGTGCCACGCAGGATTGTTATAGAAAATGTGTAGATCAAGTTAAAAAGAGTACAGAATTTAAAGAAGAAGATTTAATATTGTTAGCAGTGTTACCGTGAAAATGGAACATCCAGGATCGAAAAAGAAAAGAAAGTTGAGTCCGAGATACGTTGGACCTCTGGAAATTGCAAAATGTATCGGTGAAATCGCATACGAATTAGCGTTACCCAGCATGGGTAGCATATGAAAGAGATATGTCCTAAGTCCAATCATGTATGAGGATTTAGGAATAACTTTTATGTAATCTGTTTTGATTTCATTGATATTAATAAAAGACTTATTTTGTTTTTAATACGGGCTCTATCTATTTAAATGTTTAAATAAGATATACCATAGTTTAGAGTAAAGCTTTTTATGGATTGTGATGAGATCATAATAATGAGACCTAAAAGATGATAACTCTAAACTTAAATAGTTCCTGGTCGTAGGATTACTAAATGGCAATTAATAATCCGCAAAGATCGGTACATACTATACTTGCTTCATTATGAAGGATGTCTGTTCTCATAGACATTTGTGTGGTGACACTATAGCTAGTATGTAGGTGCTTATTATAGAATAAGTTCACTGAACATGACTCACACAGCTGAACAACTGATGGAGTTCACTCACGTGTCAGCAGTTGTTCATATAGTGATAGTTGTACAAGTATCCTTAGACTTAAGGTCATCATAGTCATCTTGTATACACTGAACTATGCTTTGGTTTAGTTCTTAGTCTCAAGGGACAATTATAAGGGCTCTGCTGGGTATAGGAATTTGTACACAAAGATAGTGTATGATCTATAAAGGATCTACCCCTTCCAGTGTAGGAAGAGAATGTTCAATGCTGATCCACTTATGTTAGTTCAGGAATCTCTGGCCAGAGTGAATGAAATTAGAAAGGAGTTTCTAATTTACATTAAATAGATTTAAGCATAGTGAATGGGAAATCAAGTGATTAAATAAGATAGGCTTGACACAAGTTCCATACCTTGTATTTAATCGTGACATTGCAGGATAGAAGGAATTAATTGTACGGTAACTACTCACTGAATAGGTTCTTGGTATTCTAAGCAGTGAATTCGTTTTATCCGGATAGTCGCGATATGCTGAGAAGTATCCCTCACGATGTAGAATAAATATGATTAATTAATTAATCATATTTAATGAATTAGAGAATTTATATAAATAATGATAAAATAGTTTTATTATTATTTATTTCCACTACCGGCTTAATATTGAACCTACAGGGTCACACCATAAAAGAGAATGATTTAATGGTGGAGGAATTAATTAATAATGGCTGATAATTATTTATTTATGAAATAAATAATTAATTGGCAAATTTAACAATTGATTAAATGAGATTTAATTGATTATAAATTAATTAAGAAAAGGTTCTTAATATTATTAATTAAGAATTTAATTTTTGGAAATTAAATCAAGAGAGAGAATTATTTCTAAAGTGTTTAGAAAAAGGATTAATAATTAAAAGGTGTTTTAATTATTAATGAGAATAATAAAGGGTTAATAATAATAATATTTTATGGGAAAATTTTCAGCTGAAAATTTTGCCTATAAATATACTATTATAAACCTTATTTTTGCCTCAACCAAAAAGATTTACAAAACCCCAATTCTCTCCACCTCTTCCTCATTCATTACATCATTTTCTTGGTGGATACCGGTGGAGTGCTTCACACTTGAGGAGCAACTGCTAAGGATCTCCGTTCATCATTTTTGGATCGCCATTAAAGACCTCCATCTTTCCATTAACGTAAAGCTTCTTAAGGTAAACATACTGAACTACGAATTAAATATTATTTTTCGCATGGATCCTGTGGAGGGTTTCAGTTTTTTTTAAGATTTAAGTTTACGTTTTCGCTGCGTTTATGTGCTAAAAACCCTTCAGCATATTCATAATGTTTCTATATGACAAGGCAATTATTTTTGTTAGTAATAAATATTATGTGATTATTATATGAATTTTGGTAATTATCTGTGAAGTGGTATCTGTGTTTGGATATGTAAATATGATATAATTTGAGTATTTTAATTTTTATATGTCCAAAATAAAATATAAATAAATGTCATATCTTCCTATTTATTTTATGATGATTTATGATTTTATTGGACATTTATGGATTTTATAATTTTTTTTCCGAGTAATTACAAACTATTTTCTATAATCGGGAATCAGCCGACCTCAACCGTTTTTACGTTTTTATAACCCGAAACTCTTCCGAAAACCCCTTCCTAACCTAATTGCAGTATTCCGAGCATTTTCCATGTTTTGACTTTTTCGATCCGGCGTACGGTTTTTCCCGGGCGGGTCCCGACGTAATATTTTCGATACAATATTCGTTTCGGTAAATCGATAAAACTCGTATTTTTGATAAACGAGATCTTTTTATTAAACTATTATAATTATCACCTCGTAATACGTGGAACCAGGCGCTGAGACCAAGACCGCAGTACAAATTGTACAGATTTGGATAATTATCCCGAAAACCGGTACCGTTTGGATCCGTTTTTATAAATAAACGTACTATTTTATATCTGGAATGATCCAACGGGATACTAATTTCCGTAAATATAAATAGACTTTACCGTATTTTATTTTGTACAGAAAATCATTTGCAAACAGTATTTACATAATTTCTACAGAGAAAATACTATAATTATATTTCGTTCTTCATAATCAAACTCAAATCTGGAGGCGTTATCGATATCCGATTTTGGCGTATGTATACTCAAAACGAGACTAATGAAATCTAGAATCAAAATCTTTCATCAATATCAACCCAGAAACATCAGGTGATTTTCTATTTAATTATTTATATTCGAATTATTAAGGATTAAAATTATAAATTTTTGTTCGAGAGGTTGTTTGTATGATTTGATGATTGCATGTTATAGAGCTCGTCTTCCTGATGATTTTGATATATTATATGTGTGATTTGGAGTTCAATAACGTGTTCAATTTGGTGTTTGACTTTTGAAATTATAAATTAGGGTTTATGAATATTATGAATGTTTCCAATTGATTTTTAGGCGTTTATTCGTTAGGGGTTATTAGATCAAACGGTTTACATCAATAGATAGATCGTGGAACAAGGATTTGTTTGGTATATACGTGACTAACGGAGGATAACTAAATGTGGCTCGTCTGAAAATTATTCAAACCGGCCCGTAAGGGTTGGCTCAACTGGTTAAAGAGGGGATAACTATCCTCTTGGTCACAGGTTCGAATCCCACGGGAGGAGAATTTATGATTATGCCTCTTGAGTCAGAGTCTGTCGCTTAAATGCGGTTTACCTGGTTCACGTGGTTTGCAGGCTATTACGTGAGCCCGTAGGGTTTACCCAGTGCGCACCCGAAGGGTAGCGGCTGCGGGTTACCTACGATAAAAAAAAAAATTATTCAAACCGACGGCGGAATTTTCCGATTAAGATTCCGGCCGTTTCGTTAAGTGTTTGTCAATCCTGATCATATATTCGTGTTCATGGAGGTTTTAACTTCATTTGCTGTGGATCTGGTTGATTTCTGGGTTGTCGGGGTGTCACTGGAAAAGCTCGGGGTCACCGTTAATGGCGACCGCCGGCGACAGGGCGGGGACGATGGCAAAATTGCCATTTGACCCCCTGAGTTTGTGATACTTGCAATTTAGTCCCTGACGTTTTAATAATTTATAAAAATTTAATTTCGGTTTTATTTATTTTCAAAAATAGGATTTCTTTTTTATAAAATGATTTTAAAAATAGTTTTAATTATTTTAAATTCCAAAAATCATTTATTTTATTTCTAAAATTCGTCTTTAATTTTAAAATAAATCTAAATTACTTAAATAATTAATTTTAATTAATAATTAATTAATTAAACAATTAATTTAAATATTAATTGATTAATTAGTTTAATTATTTATTAATTGATTTTAATTGATTATTTAATTGGATTTAATTATTTTTAAATGATTTAAAAGTTTCGAAAAAATTGTTTCGAGCTTTAAAATATTATTTTAAATTATTTTCAAGGCTCCATAATTATTATAAAATTATTTTGAAGCCAGATTTGGGCAACTGAACCCTGTTTATTGCTTTAAAATTGATCCAATGACCCATTTTGACTCCGAAAAATGTTTTAAAAATCATATTAAATACCCAAAAGATTGTTTTTGAACCGAGACTTCCTTATAAATGAAATTTCATTGATTTTTTGATGTGTTATGTATTATATGTGACTTGTTTGTTTGATTGTCGGACTATGTGATCAGTGTTTACTTGTTTTTAGTATAACTTTTAATCCGTTAATCGGATTTGGGTGAAACGAAGTGTAGATGAAACCTTATGACATCCATGTGACGATTAGAATAACATGAGATGAATATTGATAGATACTTATGATGCCTAGCAGAGTAGACAAGGTGTATGTAAAGGGAAGCAGGTGATCAGGAAATTGAATCGATGCGTAGAAAATACAGTAGGTGATCAGTGAATAGAAGCAAGGCATAGAAAAGTAGACGAGTGGTTTTTGAATAAAGTCATTAGACAAGTACAAGTGAAGTTGGAATTGATTATAATAAGGCAAGTACTTCTAAGCCTTTCTCGAAATATAATGCAAATATTTCTAAATTCTCTCGTGACATACTGTTAAGTATTCAAAATAGCTCTATTTTATATTGTAAGTACTTTGAATCCTTCAGCCTTGAACCTGAGCCACATCATTTGATCTTTGAGCCCCTTATTCTTTGTGAACCATTTCTTGTTGGTTTACCAGACACTAAACTACACAAATACGATACTACTCCACAAATATATACCCATCATAACTGGAACAGAATTGTTCGAACATACATAAACTTCTATACTTAACCATACCTTGTGACATCAAAGAACTAAACCTTATAAAATCATTATTCCTCTAATACCCGATTCTCCTACAGGCTGAAGGCCATTTCTTTTATACACTTTGACACACCCTCGTGGTACCCACGAATTTTCACCATGCTCTTATACAAATATTTTATTGCCATTAATTATGATCTTGTTTTATTGAGTTATATTGTTTATCATATTGAACTGCTTTAGAATTGGATAGTTTTCTTTATGTGGACCAGATTCGTGGTCGAATTAGGCCAATGTGTGTGCCTTGGATCCATATCGTAGAGCAGAGCTGTGTGTCTTGCTTGGGGTTAGTGCGTGACTGATCAACAACCTAACCTTGTTTTTAAAATTTAAAATGAATATCCAATTCTAATGATTGTTTAACAAGAAACTTGATTCCTCTGAATTATCTCGTTTGATCATTGATTAACCGCAGTTATTGTTATTGTGACTTGCTGAGCTAGTTAGCTCACTCTTGCGAATCTTTTAATATATTCTACAGTTAAGAAAGATACGGTCGATAGCGAGGTTTCCCAGTTCAATGTACAAGCTAGGATTCCAGATTGAGTTGGATCGAGCTAGCAGGAGCTTACTACGGTAGTGGGATAGTAAGATTGTAAGAGTAATTTCATTATCAGTTGTAACTTAAATTAGTTGGGATTTGGTACGTTGTAATGAAAGTTAAGGTTGTGGCTTGTCTTCATACTTTAACCTGTTGCGATTCGTGGTTATGTAAAGCAGGGTCATTGCAAATAATATCTCATATACAGGTTTATATTGTGTATGTGTTGTGGACCCCAAACTTCTGACCCGAGTTTGGAGGGCGCCACACATAGGAGGATCCATCTGAGAGTAGTGAGATTCCTATGAAGATATCACCCTTGAGGCCGGAGTCAGAGACCCCAGCCCCTGAGCCAGAGTCTGAGATGCCTAAGATTGTGCCTGTTAGTGTTGGTGGCAAGTTAGCCCAAGATCAAGACTTTGTTTACTCCTGCATTTCTGAGTTGGGAGCTTTGGTGGATAGGCTAGCTCGAGAGTCTAGGTAGAGCACTTCAGTTATGGATGATGAGCGGAGAATCCAGACTAAGATGGTGGAGCAGGGAGCCCGGAGGAGATTGGATGAGGACCATCCACTGGTGATGCTGATGCTGAGGCCCAGAGGCTGCATAAGATTATTCGCTAGATGTTGGTTGTGTTGAGAGAGATTCTGGATGATTAGATGATAGAGTTGTTCAGGCAGGACATCTGGTGGAGCCCGTAGTTGTTGTTGTTTCCTTTCAGCGCCAGTAGGCTTGGGATACTTGGTCAGATGTTGGGATCCCTTTTCATTTATTATGTTGTATTTCAGGAATGGGTATTGTAGTAGTAGTTGTTAGAAGTTAGGGGTAGATAGGGGGATGTTTTCCAGTTTTTCCTCTGTTTAACCCTGCTGTATTATTGTATCTTATTTTCAGAACTTGATGTAATCAAACCCTTTTATTTACGTAACTTTGGCTTGTTAAATCCATCACATATCTTGTTTCTTATTGTGCACCCTGAGAATCTTTATAACTGTTTTGCATACCATGTTTCTACACCATCGTGATTAATCTTTTCATAAGAACTTAACTCTATGCCATGTGAAAACACAATTGATAAGAGAAATTATGTAGCAATAGGATTGCATGTGCAAAATTGGGTAAAAGCTTAAAACCCGTAAAAGATATTTCGAAAGTAAAATGTTATTATCATATATTAATGCCATGTTATCGTATTGCTAAATAATTGCTCAATCAGGTTTGTAAGAAATGGCCAATTCACCAGATCACCAAGAAGAAATTCAAACCCAAGACCCAGAACTGAACCAAGATACCACTATGATGAGCCGACTTGCTCAGCTTTTGTAACAACCCACAGCCTCTAAAGTTGGAAACTTCAAACACTTTCAATCCGTTCATCCCCCAGAGTTCTTAGGTTTGCCAGACCCGATAAAAGCTCAGTCATGGTTAAAAGAAATGGAGAAAGCATTTGAGTTAGCGGAAGTAAAGAATGAAAAGAAAGCACAGTATGCGAGTTATTATCTTAAAGACGAGGTGAGTTTATGGTGGGAATCTTCTAAAGCTTTGCTTGAAGGAAAGGACTTATCGTGGGAGAAGTTCACTGAAATATTTCTGGAGAAGTATTTGCCAAGCTATATGCAAGATCAGTTGGAGATGAAGTTTTTGGATCTTAAATAAGAGGATATGACGGTGGCAGAATATGAAGTAAAATTTTCGGAGTTATCTAGGTTTGTACCTGAGTATGTGAATATGGAGGCGAAGAAGGACAAAAGGTTCCAACAGGGACTTAGGCCATGGATACGAAGTCAAGTGGCACTATTGGAAATCAAGAACTATGCCGCCCTGGTGCAGAAGGCAATGATAGTGGAAGGTGAGCGTGAAGCTGCAAAAAGAGAAAATGAAAGTCGGAAAAGGAAGTTTGAAAGCTCGGAGCAAGAGCAAAGAAGTTCGAAGTTTAGAGGGAAGTTTGGAAAGAATGGTGGAGGTTAGAATCAAAAGTTTTAGAAGTTCAAACCCGATAATGGAGCTCAGAAGAACCGTTTCCAGAAGGCAGGACAACCGGGAAAGGATAGTAGACCTCAGATTCAAGAGTGTAAAGTTTGTGGGAAGAGACACCCGGGAAGGTGCAACAAGTTGGATGTAACCTGTTTTAAGTACAATCAGAAAGGGCATTATTCTTCAGAGTGCCCAAATGGAGCAAAGAAGCCTGACTTAACCTGTTTCAAGTGTGGAAAAGTGGGCCATATGGCCATAAACTGCAAGGAGCTTGTTCAAAAGGCCAATATTCTTAGGATTGCTGGAACGCCGCCTCTCCCAGCACCAACAGCTCAACCCCGAGCTAGAACCTTCAACATGACAATGAAAGATGTTGTGCAAGATGTGGATGTGGTGGCAGGTATGCTTGTTATTAACTCAGTAGAAGTAAAAGTATTAATGGATTCTGGAGCAACTAGATCTTTTATTGCTGAAAGTATTCTTGATAGATTAAAATGTGTTGCGTACCCTCTGGAACCCAATTTGATTATAGAAGTAGCAAACCAAGAGAAAGTCACTGCTAATAGGATTTGTCCTAATTGCGATTTGTTTATAGAAGGTCGGCGCTTTTCTGCTGACTTAATTCCTTTTAAGTTAGGAGAATTCGATGTTATATTAGGAATGGATTGGTTGTCAAACCATGAGGCGCAAATAGAGTGTAAAAGCAAGAAGGTGAAGTTAAAGACCATGGATGGTGCTGAAGTGATACTCAAGGGGAAAAGACAAGAGAAGAATTTTTTTCATGGCTATTCAAACAAATAGATTGTTACGACAAGGATGCGAAGCTTATTTGGCTCACGTCAAAGATGTAGAGCAAGAACCCATAAAGATTGAGGATATTCCGATAGTAAGAGATTTTCCTGATGTGTTTTCAAACGAATTACCTGGACTACCTCCAGATAGAGGGAGTGAGTTTATGATTGATTTGGCTCCTAGAACGGAACCAGTATCGAAAGCTCCCTATCGAATGGCGCCAGTCGAGATGAAAGAATTAACAACGCAATTGCAGGAATTGTTGGATAAAGGAGTTATACGCCCGAGTGTATCCCCGTGGGGTGCACCGGTGTTATTTGTAAAGAAGAAAGATGGAAGTATGAGGTTGTGCATTGATTATCGTGAATTGAATAAATTGACAATTAAAAATAAGTATCCTCTACCGTGAATGAATGACTTGTTCGATCAGTTAAAAGGAGCTACTTATTTTTCCAAGATCGATTTAAGATCTGGGTATCATCAGCTAAAGATTAAAGCGGAAGATATACCCAAGACAACATTCCGAACGAGATATGGACACTATGAGTTTTTGGTAATGGCGTTTGGTTTGACGAACGCGCCAACCGCATTTATGGATCTTATGAACAGAGTGTTTAAGCAATATTTGGATAAGTTCGTTATAGTGTTTATCGATGATATATTGATATATTCCAAGACAGATGGAGACCATATGGAGCATTTGAGGATTTCCTTAGAAATCCTGAGAAGAGAAAAGTTATATATTCATAATGTTTCCATATGACAAGGTTAGAAAAGTACGGTATAAAATTTTGGACATGCGATAGGAGGTGAGCCGATAGAACTTCAGGCATAATTGTCCTGTATTGAGAATTTAATAAAGACTGTAGAAAAGAAAGAGAAAGTATTAAGAAAGAAAGTTATAAAGTTAGTAAGATTGTTGTGGAAACCAAAGGGTTGAAAGGATAACCAAAGGTTCAAAAAGTGATATGTGTGAAATAGTGCCCTGAGTTATTGGTTAAGTGATTCTGAGGACAGAATCCTTTTAAGGAGGGAAGATGTAATATCCGGGATATGACGTGTAATTATTTTTGTTAGTAATAAATATTATGTTATTATTATATGAATTTTGGTAATTATCTATGAAGTGGTATCTATGTTTGGATATGTAAATATGATATAATTTGAGTATTTTAATTTTTATATGTCCAAAATAAAATATAGATAAATGTCATATCTTCCTATTTATTTTATGATGATTTATGATTTTATTGGACATTTATAGATTTTATAATTTATTTTTTTTCCGAGTATTTAAAAACTATTTAATTCAATCGGGAACCAACCAGCGTCATCCGTTTTTACGTTTTTATAGCCCGAAACTCTTTCGAGAACTCCTTCCTAACCTAATTGCAATATTCCGAGCATTTTCCATGTTTCGACTTTTTGATCTGGCGTACGGTTTGTCCTGCGCGGGTCCCGGCGCAACATTTTCGATACATTATTCGTTTCGGTAAATCGTTAAAACTCGTATTTTCAATAAACAAGATCTTTTTATTAAACTATCACAATTATCACCTCGTAATACGTGTAACCAGGCGCTAAGACCAAGAACGCAATACAAATTGTATTGATTTGGATAATTATCCCGAAAACCTGTACCGTTTGGATCAGTGTTTATAAATAAATGTACCATTTTGTATCTGGAATGATCCAACAGGATACTAATTTTCCTTAATTATAAATAGCCTTTACCGTATTTTATTTCGTACCAGAAATCATTTGCAAACAGTATTTACAGAGAAAATACTATAATTATAAACTATTCTTCGTAATCAAACACAAATTCAGAGGCGTTACCGATATCGGATTAAGGCGTGCATATACTCGAATCGAAGCTTAAAAATTTCCTATCTGATTCAGCCATCAATTTCAACCCAGAATCAAAAGGTAATTTCCTATAAACTTATTTATATTCGAATTATTAAGAATTAAAAGTATGAATTTTTGTTCCAGCTATTGTTTGGATGATTTGATGCCTGCATGTTGTAGATCTTTTCTTCCTGATCATTTTGGTATGTCATATGATCGATTTGGAGTTCAATAACATGTTCAAATTAGGGTTTGATTCTCGAATTGTATAATTAGGGTTTATATTCGTTTGAATGTTCTTGATTGAATTTGGGGGTTTCTTATTTAGGGATTATTAGATGTTCTAAAGGGGTGGGTTTTGTTCCCCTTGAAATTTCCAATCTATTCATATATAGCACATTATCAGAAGATTCCTGGATCGAACGGAGTTGTCGTTTGAAGTTTCGCCGGATTTTATATAAACTCGCCGGCGGCGAGTTTTCCTCGGGTTATTACGATCGATTTACAGCTTGTTTGATGGAATAAATTACATGAATAAGTTCCTAAGGTTGTAATCTACGTTTCCCCGTTTGTTTGGTCGTGTTCTGGACTGTTATTAGACTCGCCGGAAAGCTTCGAGTCACCTGCAATGGCTGCGCCGGCGATGTGGTGAAGGGGATGGCAAAAATGCCGAAAGGTCCCTGACATTTCTGTGTTATTGCAAAGTAGTCCATGTGTTTTAAAAAGTTTTTAAAAACAAGATTTCTGCTTACAAAACTGGTAAAAATAGCATTTATATTTTATTAATTTTCAAAAATAGGATTTCTTTTATAAAAATTATTTTAAAAATTGTTTTTAATTTCCAAAAATTTTGAAAATGATTATTTTAATTCCAAAAATGATTATTTTAATTCTAAAAATTATTTTTAATTTAGAAATAAATCTGAATTAATTAGTTAATTAATTTCAGTTAATATTTAATTGATTAATTGGTCAATTAATTCAAAAATTAATTGATTAATTGATTTAATTAATTATTAATTGATTCTAATTAATTATTTAATTAGATTTAATTATTTAAAAATGATTTAAAAATTCCGAAAAATAGTTTCAAGCTTTAAATATTATTTTAAATTGGTTTCAAGGCTCGATAATTATTATAAAATTGTTTTGAATCCAGAATTAGCCAACCGTACCCTGTTTATTACTTTAAAATTTATCCAACGACCCGTTTTAATTCCGAAAAATGTTTTAAAAATCATTTTAAATACCCGAAAGCTTGTTTACAACCCAAGACTACTTTATAAATGGAATTTCATTGATTATTTGACGTGTTACGTGTTATATGTGACTTTTTTGTTGGATTGTCGGTCTATGTGATTAGTATTTACTTATTTATAGCATAATTTTCAATCCGTTAATCGGATTTGGGTCAAACAAATGGTAGATAGAAGTGTATACCGAATAAAATCGTATGAGTTGAGTATTGATAGATGCTTATGATATGTGAGCAGAAGAGGCAAGGCATAGGAAAGGGAAGCAGATAGTCGAGGAGTAGACGATTGTGATTGAAAGTTAGTGAAGTATAACAAGCTAGTACCAAGTAAGTATTATGAACTTTCTCGTGATATATTGTTGATGATTGATAATCCTGTTTTATATTGCAATTGCTTTGAAGCATTAAACCCTAAACCCTTATTCTTTCTAAACCATTGATTGTGTATACCCAAATACAAACCACAATACGATACTACTCCACAAATACATACAAACTAAATATCAAACACTGAATCGAATTACTTGCATATTCCAAACCATTGTACTTTATGCTTTGAAAGACCAGATCCTTGTAACCCTGAAATATTGATTCCTTTGTGATCCAATTATTTCATTACCTAACAGACAAGCTTTGAAATTGCCATATGAATCCTTTGTGAAGATTGAAACCATTTCATTATCAGACATCCAATGTTGTTTATGATTCCGTTTATTGCTTTACGTTGTTTATTCTGTTATTATGTTAGAATTGGATTGCTTTTATAAAATTGTGGACCAGATTCGTGGTTAGACCAGATTGGTGGTCAAGTTAGGCCAATGTGTGCCTTGGATCCAGTAATTAGAGCAGAGCTGTGTGCCTTGCTTGGGGTTAGTGCGTGACTGATCAGCAGCCTAACCTTGGTTTTTAAAATGAAAATATAATATCCAATTCTAAATCATTAATCATTGTTCATTTGATACCTTAATCCTTTTCACTTGATGATCATTATTCTCAGTCTTGTCATTGTGACTTGCTGAGCTAGTTAGCTCATTTTTGCGATGTTATTTATGTTCTTTTCCAGTTAAGAAGGAACCAGTTGGTAGCAAGGATCCCCAATCCAGTGCGAGAGCTAGGGGTCCAGGTTGATCGAGTTAAGCTAGCAGACATCTTTTGGGATAATTTAAGTTTGTTAAAGTTTATAATAATATTTGATACTCAGTTTTGAGTTTGAATAGTTGGGATTTGGACGTTTGTAATATAAAGTGTGTGTGTGGCTTGTGTACATACTTTAACCTGTTGCGGTCCGTGGTAGTTGGTAAGTAGGGTCACAACATATTATTATTATCATTACCATTGTTATAAGCAGGTTATAAATATGGTGTGTGTGTGTGGACCCTAAACTTCTGACCCGGGTTTGGAGGGTGCCACAGGTTTGGTATCAGAGCTACAGGTTATAAGTCACTGACACAAGCCTAGGTTAACGGGAATGGGTAGAGGGTTAGGATTAGAAGTAAGAAATAGAAAGATAGAACGTCGAGAGGTTGAGTGTTACGGTATAACATGTATTAGTATAATTCGCGTCGTGGTTCGAGATTCTTATATTGCGATATGATTTCAGATAGCAGCAATGGCCGACTCTTTCATCACCGTACTAGCTAATCACTCAGAGCCCTTAGTTGGAGGACCATCTACAGATCCACGTCCTGTTGTTCCACCAGTGTTGGCTATTTTACCTCCACCTGTGTTGCAGTCCGTACCACTACAGGCTATTCCACCCCCAGGCATGAGGCCACCTATCATAGGACCCCCACCTGCTGATTCAGGATCTACCGGTCACTCGGTTACAGGTGTACCTTTCCAGTTCTCTTCTTATCCTGTCCCCTATCATCAGTTTGAGGCTTGCCTTATGGAGCAGCGATTTCTACAGGGCCAGATTCAGGAGTTATTACATATCATGCGTACTAGAGAGGTTAGGAGTGATGAGAGGCGACTTAGAGAGAGGGTCCAGGTGTTTCGTAGAGCAGCTGCTGTGAGAATTGCTGAGGCTACTCATGAGGACATCACCCCTGATTTTCTAGTGGAGTGGGCTAAGTGGGTTCTAGAGGAGCATGAGGAGATTGGAGGTCCAGACTTGCCATGAGTCGGAGATCCAGAGATGGAGATGCTGAGCAGTGTTGTTATGGTTGTGTAGTATGTACAGTAGTGTGTAGTATGTATCAGTAGACTTTTGGGTTGTATTTATAGACTAGATCTGCTGACTAGTGAGTAGGTTGTTATACCCTTTTGCTTTTACTTCCGAAGCGTCTTTACGCTTGTACTACCTAAAACTTTTGATCTATATATATTAGTACCTTTTCCTTTCCAGCATTGTCATTTATTTTACTGCATCTGTTTTACTTTACTTTATTTATTGCACCAGTTATACCCCTGTGATACCATGTACCCTATTCTCTTAACTGTTTATATTCTGTAAAGAAGCATGCAATTTACTTAGCTCAACTGTTACAACTGTTTTCAAAAAGAGATTTTTGTTTTACAAAACTTTTCTTTTATGCACAGGATTTGATTTAAAAGCTAAATAAGTTGTTTGATTCTCTACAGAAAATGCCTCGCAGAAGAAATACCCGCACCAACACCCAGAATGAAGAAACCAATAACAACAATAACAACCAAGATGATACAAACCAGAATACAAACCCAGGACCCATAGACCCAGCACTAGCCCAGATTTTTCAAATCTTGGCCCAACACACAGTTCACCTGACACAACAACAACAAAGACGGACTAATCCCCAAGTAACTTTCAAAACTTTTCAGGCGGTAAACCCACCAGAATTCAAAGGTTCCTTAGATCCGATTGAAGCAAATGTTTGGTTAAAGGAAATAGAGAAGTCGTTTGCTTTAGTTAAAGTGAAGGAAGAACAGAAGGTGGAATTTGCAAGTTATAATTTGAAGAATGAGGCCACCTATTGGTGGGAGACTGTGAAGACATTGGAAGGTATAGATGTTATTACTTGGGAGAGGTTTAAGGAATTGTTTTTAGAAAAATATTTTCTCCAGTTTGTTCAGGATCAAATGGAGCTTAAGTTTTTAGAGTTAAAGCAAGGAAATATGTCGGTGGCAGATTATGAAAGTAAGTTTGAAGAGTTGTCAAGGTATGTGCCGTCATATGTGGATACTGACAGGAAGAAGGCCAAAAGATTCCAGCAAGGTCTGAAGCCATGGATCAGAGGGAAGGTAGCCATTTTTGAATTGGATACCTATGCATGAGTTGTACAGAAGGCCATGATTGCAGAGAAAGAGAGTGAGATGTCATAGAAGGAAAAAGAAAGTAAGAAAAGGAAATTTGAAGGGAATGAAGGTCAGTCGCAACCAGGGAAGTTTCCAAATTTTAAGAAGGGCAAGTTTCAACCGGGAAGGAATTTTAATTTCAAGAGACAAAATGCAGGCAACGGAGGCCAGGGCAACCGTCCAGTCAATGTGAATCAACCAAATCAGTGGAGGCAAACTTTTCCAGATTGCCAGGTATGTGGGAAGAAGCACGGAGGAGTTTGTATTAAGTTGAACGTGGTTTATTTCAAGTGTAATAAAAAAGGTCACTATTCAAGGGAGTGCCGTAATCAGCCAGCGAGAGAACCAGCAAACAAGGATCAGTCTACCCAGAATCCAGCGATTAAGGTTCCAGCTATTGGATTTACATGCTTTAAATGTGGGAAGCCAGGACACATAGCCTGGGATTGCAAGACACCAGCCCCAGTCAGTAATGCATTAAGAATTATGGGATCTACTCCAGCAGTAAATGAGACTCCAAGGGCTAGAGTTTTTGATATATCTGTGAAGGACGCTATCCAGGATACTGATGTCGTGGCAGGTACACTTAGTGTGAATTCTTTATGTGCCAAAGTGTTAATAGATTCAGGAGCAACTCGATTGTTTGTTTCTCAAGATTTTGTTAGTAAGTTAAATTGTCCAGTTGAGTATCTAAATGAAATAATGACTACGGAATTAGCAAATCAAGAGCGTGTATCTGTTAATTAAGTTTGTGGGAATTGTGAGATTGAGATTTCTGGTAATAAGTTTTATGTAGATTTGATACCATTTAAGCTAGGAGAGTTTGACGTTATCTTAGGAATGGATTGGTTATCTAAGCATGATGCCCAGATAGATTGTCGAAATAAGAAGGTAATGGTAAAGACGCCAGACGAGAGAATGGTAACGTTTAAGGGTCATAAACAAGCAAAGAAGTTCTTAACAATGATTCAAGCTAAAAAGTTACTACGACAAGGATGCGAGCATTTCGTTGCTTATGTGATTAGCTAGCAAAACTTGAAGATATTCCAGTAGTTAATGAATTTCCAGACGTATTTCCCGATGAGTTACCAGGACTTCCTCCAGACAGAGAAATTGAGTTTGCGATCGACTTAGCACCTGGAACATAACCAATATCCAAAGCCCCATATAGAATGACGCTTGTTGAGATGAAGGAACTAGCGAAGCAATTGCAAGAGTTGTTAGAAAAAAGAGTAATCAGACCCAGTGTATCCCCGTGAGGTGCACCGGTATTATTTGTCAAGAAGAAGGATGGAAGCATGAGACTGTGCATTGATTATCGGGAGCTCAACAAGCTTACAATCAAAAACAAGTATCCGTTACCTAGAATTGATGATTTGTTTGACCAATTGAAGGGAGCCAAGTACTTCTCCAAGATCGACTTAAGATCGGGATATCATCAACTAAAGATTAAGCCAGAAGATATACCAAAGACAGCTTTTAGGATGAGGTATGGACATTATGAATTTTTAGTGATGTCTTTTGGATTAACCAATGCCCCGACATCGTTTATGGACCTGATGAACAGAATTTTTTAAGGAATATTTGGACAAGTTTGTTATTGTGTTTATAGATGACATTTTGATTTATTCAAAGACAGAAGAAGATCATGCAGCACATTTAAGAACAGCTTTGGAGATTTTAAGGAAAAAGAAGTTATATGCTAAATTCTCGAAGTGTGAATTTTGGCTACAGGAGGTTCAGTTCTTAGGACACATAGTCAGTAATGAAGGGATCAAAGTGGACCCAGCGAAGATTGAAGCAATTACAAATTGGGAAAGACTGAGAACACCAACAGAGATAAGAAGTTTCTTGGGATTAGCGGGATATTATCGTCGATTCGTTCAAAATTTCTCAAGTATTGCAACACCATTGGTGAAGCTTACACGGAAGAATGAAAAGTTTATATGGACCGATAAATGTGAAGAAAGTTTTCAGGAATTGAAGCGAAGATTAATTACGGCACCTGTTTTGTCACTTCCAGATGATCAAGGAAATTTCGTAATATATAGTGATGCTTCTCATAAAGGACTCGGATGTGTTCTATTGCAGCATGATAAAGTGATTGCGTATGCGTCAAGGAAACTGAAACCACACGAAGAGAAATATCCTACTCATGATTTGGAGCTAGCAGCCATAGTTTTCGCTTTGAAAATTTGGAGACATTATCTATATGGAGAAAAATGCGAGATTTACACGGATCATAAAAGCTTGAAGTACATATTCACACAGAAGGAGCTTAATATGAGGCAGAGGAGATGGTCAGAATTGATTAAGGATTACGACTGCACGATTAACTATCATCCTGGTAAAGCAAACATTGTAGCGGACGCGTTAAATCAGAAAGAAAAGTTAAGTGTATTATCAGTACCGAAGAGATATATAAGGAATTTCGGAAATTGGAATTGGAGATTAGAGTTTGCAAGCCTGATGAAGTAAAAGTGTATAGTATGACTTTCCAGCCGGAGTTGTTAGAGAAGATAAAGAAGTGTCAAGAAGAAGTAATGGATCAGGACATAAATCATTTGGTAGGTGAAGAATTGTGCACGCAAAAGGACGATCAAGGTATTCTTAGGTTTTCTTCACGTATCGATGCTTAAGAAGTATAATCCAGACTCCAGGCATGTAATAGAAATCGAGCCACTAGAACTTCAAGTAGATTTGTCGTATGTAGAGAGTCCGATAGAGATTCTAGAGGGAAGAGAGAAAGTGTTAAGAAATAAAGTGGTAAAGTTAGTAAGAGTATTGTGGAGAAACCCAAAGGTTGAATAGTCAACCTGGGAATTGGAAAGTGATATGAGAGAAAAGTACCCTCAATTATTTTTTAGGAGATTTTGAGGACAGAATCCTTTTAAGGGGGGAAGGATGTAATATCTGGGATATATCGTGTAATTATTTTTGCTAATAGATAATTATTATGTATGTTCAGTATCTATTCTGTGAATTATTTGTTAAGTGTTATATGTATTTGGATGTTTAAAAATAATATCAATTAAGTATTTTAATTTTATATGTCCAAAATAAAATATAGATAATTGTCATATCTTCCTAATTATTTTTATATTGATTTATGATTTTATAGGAAATATATGGATTTTATAAAATCTTTTTCCGAGTATTTAAAAACTATTTTATACAATCGGGAACCATCCGACGTCATCCTTTTTTACGTTTTTATAGCCCGAAACTCTTCTGAGAACTCCTTTCTAACCTAATTACAATATTCCGAGCATTTTCCATGTTTCGACTTTTTCGATCCGGCGTACGGTTTGTCCTGCGCGGGTTCATGCGCATTATTTTCGATACATTATTCGTTTCGGTAAATCGTTAAAACTCGTTTTTTTGATAAACGGGATCTTTTTATTAAACTATCACAATTATCACCTCGTAATACGTGTAACCAGGCGCTGAGAGCAAGACCGCAGTACAAATTGTATTGATTTGGATAATTATCCCGAAAACCGGTACCGTTTGGATCAGTTTTTATAAATAAACATACCATTTTGTATCTGGAATGATACAACAGGATACTAATTTTCCGTAATTATAAATAGCCTTTACCGTATTTTATTTCGTACCATAAATCATTTGCAAACAGTATTTACAGAGTTTTTACAGAGAAAATACTATAATATAAACTGTTCTTCGTAATCAAACACAAATTCGGAGGCGTTACCGATATCGGATTAAGGCGTGCATATACTCAAATCGAAGCTTGAAAATTTTCCTATATGATTCTGCCATCAATTTCAATCCAGAATCAAAGGGTAATTTCTTATAAACTGATTTATATTCGAATTATTAAGAATTAAAAGTATGAATTTTTGTTCCAGCTATTATTTGGATGATTTGATGCTTGCATGTTGTAGACCTTTTCTTCCTTATTATTTTGGTATGTCATATGATCGATTTGGAGTTCAATAACATGTTCAAATTAGGGTTTGATTCTCGAATTGTATAATTAGGGTTTATATTCGTTTGAATGTTCTTGATTGAATTTGGGGGTTTCTTATTTAGGGATTATTAGATGTTCTAAAGGGGTGGGTTTTGTTCCCCTTGAAATTTCCAATCTATTCATATATAGCACATTATCAGAAGATTCCTGGATCGAACGGAGTTGTCGTTCGAAGTTTCGCCGGATTTTATATAAACTCGCCGGCGGCGAGTTTTCCTCGGGTTATTACGATCGATTTACAGCTTGTTTGATGGAATAAACTACATGAATAAGTTCCTAAGGTTGTAATCTACGTTTCCCCGTTTGTTTGGTCGTGTTCTGGACTGTTATTAGACTCGCCGGAAAGCTTCGAGTTGCCGGCAATGGCTGTGCCGGCGAAGTGGTGAAGGGGATGGCAAAAATGCAGAAAGGTCCCTGACTTTTCTGTGTTATTGAAAAGTAGTCCCTGTGTTTTAAAAAGTTTTTAAAAACAAGATTTCATTTACAAAACTGGTAAAAATAGCATTTATGTTTTATTAATTTTCAAAAATAGAATTTGTTTTATAAAAATCATTTTAAAAATTGTTTTTAATTTCCAATAATTCTGAAAATGATTATTTTAATTCCAAAAATTATTTTTAATTCAAAAATAAATCTGAATTAATTAGTTAATTAATTTCAGTTAATATTTAATTGATTAATTGGTCAATTAATTCGAAAATTAATTGATTAATTGATTTAATTAATTATAAATTGATTTTAATTAATTTTTTAATTAGATTTAATTATTTAAAAATTTTGAAAAATAGTTTCGAGCTTTAAAATATTATTTTAAATTGGTTTCAAGGCTCGATAATTATTATAAAATTGTTTTGAAACCAGAATTTGTCAGCCTTACCCTGTTTATTACTCTAAAATTTATCAAACGACCTGTTTTAATTCCGAAAAATGTTTTAAAAATCATTTTAAATATCCGAAAGCCTGTTTACAACCCGAGACTTCTTTATAAATGGAATTTCATTGATTATTTGATGTGTTACGTGTTATATGTGACTTGTTTGTTGGATTGTCGGTCTATGTGATTAGTATTTACTTGTTTATAGCATAGCTTTCAATCCGTTAACCGGATTTGGGTAAAACGAAGGGTAGATACAAGTGTATACCGAATAGAATCGTATGAGTTGAGTATTGATAGATGCTTATGATATGTGAGCAGAAGAGGCAAGGCATAGAAAAGGGAAGCAGATAGTCGTGGAGTAGACGGTTATGATTGAAAGTTAGTGAAGTATTACAAGCTAGTACCAAGCAAGTATTCTGAACTTTCTCGTGATATATTGTTGATGATTGATAATCCTGTTTTATATTACAAGTGCTTTGAAGCACTGAACCCTAAATCTTGATTCCAATTGTTGATCTTTGAGCCGTAACCCTTATTATTTCTAAACCATTGATTGTGTATACCCAAATACAAACCTTAAATATACGATACTACTCCAAAAATATATACAAACTAAATATCAAACGCTGAATCGAATTACTTGCATATTCCAAACCATTGTACCTTATGCTTTGAAAGACCAGATCCTTGTAACCCTGAAATATTGATTCATTTGTGATCCAATTCTTTCATTACCTAACATCCAAGCTTTGAAATTGCCATATGAATCCTTTGTGAAGATTGAAATCATTTCATTATCGGACATCCAATGTTGTTTATGATTCTGTTTATTGCTTTACATTGTTTATTCTGTTATTATGTTAGAATTGGATTGCTTTTATAAAATCTTGGACCAGATTTGTGGTCAGACCAGATTGGTGGTCAAGTTAGGCCAATGTGTGCCTTGGATCCAGTAAATAGAGCAGAGCTGTGTGCCTTGCTCGGGGTTAGTGCGTGACTGATCAGCAACCTAACCTTGGTTTTTAAAATGAAAATATAATATCCAATTCTAAATCATTAATCATTGTTAATTTGATACCTTAATCCTTTTGACTTGATGATCATTATTCTTAGTCTTGTCATTGTGACTTGCTGAGCTAGTTAGCTCATTTGTGCGATATTGTTTATGTTCTTTTCCAGTTAAGAAGGAACTAGTTGGTAGCAAGGATCCCCAATCCAGTGCGAGAGCTAGGGGTCCAGGTTGACCGAGTTAAGCTAGCAGACATCTTTTGGGATAATTTAAGTTTATTAAAGTTTATAATAATGTTTGATACTCAGTTCTGAGTTTGAATAGTTGGGATTTGGACGTTTGTAATATAAAGTGTGTGTGTGGCTTGTGTACATACTTTAACCTGTTGAGGTCCGTGGTAGTTGGTAAGTAGGGTCACAACCTATTATTATTGTTACCATTGTTATAAGCAGGTTATAAATATGGTGTGTGTGTGTATGGACCCCAAACTTCTGACCCGGGTTTGGAGGGCGCCACAGTAGTTCTAGCAATTTTAGGTTCTATTATCTCCAAAGGATCATCTGATAGATTTTCAAATTCTAGAGATTCAGAATCCTTTTCTCTTCACGGGCTTGCCAACTTGGTGTCATCGAATGTTACATTAAGGCTTTCAATTAGAGAATGGATTCTCCAAGTGAAAAAAAAGCTTTAGATTCCAGAGAATAGCCAAGGAATATGCCTTCTTCTGCCTTAATATCAAACTTTCCTAGATGCTCATTTCCTTCCTTCAGTACAAAGCATTTAGCACCAAATATATGAAAGTATTTCAGTGTTGATTTCTTGTCAGCCATTATCTCATAAGGAGTCTTGTCATGATCTTTATTAATCAGGGTACGATTTTGAGTGTAACACGCTGTGTTGACAGCTTCAGCCCAGAAGTAAGTAGGAAGTCTTGATTCACTTAGCATAGTCCTTGCTGCTTCAACCAAGGTATGATTCTTCCTTTCTACCACCCCATTTTATTGTGGGGTTCTTGGTGCTGAATATTTTCTCGAAATACCTTTCTCTATACAGAATTCATTTAGAGATGCATTCTTGAATTCTGTCCCATTATCTGATCTGATCTTCCTGACAGGTAGTTTTGCTTCCATCTCAATCTTCTTTATATGATCCACTATCAGCTGAGGTGCTTCATCCTTTGATTATAAAAACAACACCCATGTGTATTTGGAGAAGTCATCAACCATCACTAAAGCATATCTTTTCTTTGATAGTGACAATACATTCACTGGACCAAATAAATCCATGTGAATCAACTGAACAGGTTCAGTTATGCTTGTCATTTCCTTGGTTTTGTGTGATGCTTTCATTGATTTCCCTTTTTCACATGCTTCACAGAGTCCTTCTTGACAGAATTCCATCTGTGGTAGTCCTCTCACTAGTTCTCTCTTGATCAGAGAGTTCATTATCTTGAAGTTCAAGTGCGAGAGCTTCTTGTGCCATAGCCAACTTAGTTCTGATGAAGCTTTGTTGTAGAAACATCTGATTCCTCCATCACATGAAACTTCAAGTCAGCTACATACAAATTACCTTTCCTTACTCCCTGTAAAGCAAGCTTCTCATCTTTCCTGTGAGAGATCAAACATCTTTCTGATCTGAAATCAACATTGTATCCCTTGTCATAAAACTGACTTATGCTCAGAAAATTATGCTTCAATCCTTCCACATGAGAGATGTTTTCAATGTCGACATTGCCAATTTCCAAATTACCATATCCCTTAGTAAATCCTTTGTTGTCATCCCCAAAGGTAACTATAGGGCCAGCTTTCTCAACCACACCTATGAGTAAGGACTTTTCTCCTGTCATGTGCCTAGAACACCCACTGTCCAGAATCCACATAATCTTTTCCTTTCTTACCTTACCCTGCAAACACATATTGATTAAGAAGACTTTGGTACCCAAGCTTTCTTGGGACCTGAAGGTTTAGGAGTAGAAACAGAATCAACAAATGAAACCTTAACAGGCTTAGCTTACACTTTGATTGGCTCCTTCTCAGTGTTAGTCTCAACATAGTTGTCAGGCTTAGAAACAGGAGTAACAGTCTTGTCCTGTGTATGCTTATTACTCATGCTTGTCTTAGTGTTGATGCAAGTGCTAGCAGTTACATGAAAGGCTTTAAAATATTCAGACATGGTAACAAATGCACATGGCATACATCCAACTACACCACAAGGTTCATGAAAACTAGGCATGTTAGGCATGGTAGGCATACTGGAAGTTGCAACAGATTATACTTTATCTTTAGTGCATGCATGTGTAAGGTGTGCAGTATAATTGCAAATATTACAAAGCTTCCTAGATGCAGATAAGGAAGATGCAAAATTAGATTTCTTATTTACACCTACCTTGCCATTCATGTTCTTCTTAGTCTTAACCTTAGCACTCTCACCAGTCTTAGGGTTGACTATGGGTTCTGGTTTCTTAAGTGTATCAGGTTCCTTTCTATCCACCTTATTACCTAGGTCAGCTATGGATTTGGCTTTACTAGCTGGAGCCTTAGGAGTCTTAGAGGATTCCTCTTCCTTCTCTCTATCTTCAGTAATCAATTCCTCATTGATTAGTAAACTTACTTCATCCAAAGGTTCTGAAACAGACTCAGTGAATAACGGAGATACAACATCCTTAATTACATATGGAACCTTTTCTGAGACAAACATGTTTATCTCAGATGTACCATTATGTTTCTTACTGTTCAGCTTAAAATAGTCAAGTCCTATTAAAGTCTTGGATTTAAATCTTTGACTATCTACGATCTCCTTCTGAGTCAAAGCTGCATTCTTAAACGCCTGTAACTTCTTTTCTAAGTCAGCAATTTGGGTTCTAAGAATGGCTTCTATGTCTGCATTATACTTAACCTTATTCTCTAGATATTCATTCTTTTGCTTAAGGTCTTCTAGTCCAACTACAAGCAATTCTAGTTCTTCATTCCTAGAGGTTAAACTCTTAGATTTAAAAACTAACTTATCATTTTTCATTTTATATTCAAGCATGCTTGTATGAACATTATACAATTCTAAAGTAAGTTCATGCACAGTAGATTTGTATTCAGAGACGGTCATATCTATAGTGGTAAGTTCAGGAACCTGAGATGATTGCAATGATTCCTCTACAGAGTCTGCCATAAGAGCCAAATTCACGTACTCTTCCTCTTCCTCCGAATCAGTATCATCCCAGCTTTTTTCCTTCAGCAATGTATGCTCTTCCCTTTTCCTTTACCACATAAGCATTCAGCTCCTATTTCATCTTCTCATTCTTCCTTTTCAAATCTTCATAAGTTTCCTTCTTTTCATATGAGTCATTTGATTTTGCTACCTTGGGTTTTCTGTAGTCAGATGCAAAGTGCCCTAACTCATTGCAGTTGTAGCATCTTGTTTTGCTCATGTCTATCCACCTTGACTTGTAGCATCCTCTGGAGCTTGACCCTGAAGAGTAGCTTCCTTTCTGAAATCTCCCTGATGAACCCCTTGGTTTGTAGTTGGGCTTTCTTATGAATCTAACATGACTAAATTTTGCAGCCATGTATGCCATAGATTTGTCCTCCAACTGTTCAAGTTCTTCTTGAGTATAAAATTCACTTTCATCCTTTGGCTTACCATGAGCAATTTCAGCTATGACAATTTCTTTAATTGTTGAGGAGGGTGCAACCTTATTTTCTTGAGTTTCAGGTTCACGAACTACAAGTGCAGTGGTTTTTGCAAGTGTCGTACTCTTACTGTCAAGAGAACCAGGTCTATAGATAATAGCTCTCTGCTCTTGCTCTAGCTCATGTGTTCTCGGCTTTCCATAGATCACATCTAGAGACATAGTAATAAAATCTGCTCTTTCCCTGATTGATGTATTCTTTTGTTCCAGGTGAACTGGGAGCGTTAGTATAAACTTTCTGTTGGACTCACGTATAGGATAAACTTTCCCTTGCAACTTTAATTCACTTAAAAGTCTTGTTTATCTCTCAAAGGGTGAAGACAGTGCTTCTTCGGGTAGAAGTTTGAATGCCTCATACCGAGTCGTCAGAATATCCATCCTGTTTTCTTTGACTTCTTCTGTACCTTCCATTAAAAGCTCAATGGTTTCCCACATATCTTTCACACCGTTACTTCCTAGAAGTTGATGACTCGTATCTTTATCGATCGATTCCACAATTATGAGTTGAAGGCTTGTGTCCAGATTTATCAACTCCTTGTCAGTTTCCATATATTTAGACGAATCCCTGGGAGTGGATGAGGAAGGAATTCTTACACCAGCTGTGGTTGTGGATTTAGTAACTACTTCCATCGGAACATAAGGGTCATTCAATAATATCCCAATGTAAAGTGGATTCGGGGCTTTCATAAACAACATCATCTTTTTCTTCCATAGGTTGTAATTAACTCTATCAAATGGGGGAACCTTTATACTTCCAATTCTTTGGTTGTTCATCATCTTGGCGGAATTAAATTATTTAAAGTTCAAAAATTTCAAGAATTGAGAATTTATGAAAATTAAAAAATTCAAGAAATTTTTCAAAAACTTGTTTCTTTCTCTGGATCTTGATTTGTATGTAAATCAACAAGCTCTGATACCAATTGTTAGCCCCAAAGTATTGTAGAAGGGGGGGTTGAATACGATACCTATAATCTTTTCGATTCGTTAACAAGTTCTTCGTTAAAAGTATGGAATCAAATAAGACACAAAACAATTCGAGGAATATATTGTTTTATTAATATAATCCTTAAGGTTGCTACAATCTAATCAATAAATTGATTAGCTATAATAAATTCAGCAGCATAACAATATGTTTACAAGCTTAATAAATGAGGGGCTTTAATGGAGCTCTCGTAAACAAAATTGTGTTGCTGGAGAAGATGACTGATAATGAATTGCATTCATTCAGCTTCGGTTGTAGACTTTCAAATTCAATGGACAGGTGGCAGTCAAGTGTCCACATATTCCATTTAAATTTGCTGCAATTAAAATCAATGAATACACAACTCTTCTATGGCGACTTGAGCAAGCTTCTATGGCGACCAGTGTCTCTGTAGAGCTCTATGGGGACTGCAGATGTTCTATGGCGACCAAGTGATCTTCTATGGCGACTGCAGATGTTCTATGGTGACCAGGTGATTTTCTATGGCGACCAAATGAACTTCTATGGCGACCAAGTGATCACTTGAAGTTCTGTGATCAGCTAAGGCTCTATGGCGACCAGGTAGCTACTGAGGCTTCTTCTGTGGCGACTAGTATCTATGGCGACCACTGGTGCCTTAGAGAATCTCTATGGCGACCACTATGGTGCCTTAGAGAAATTCTATATGGAGATCAGTTCTGTGGCGACCATAGTCTTTGTACACTTCTATGGTGACCTATGAGAAGACTGTCATGACTTAGAATGTTCTTGCTTTTGTCAAACCATTCTTCATTGTATCAATATTTTCTTCTGTAACTGAATCAAAATTCTTTCTTGAACACTGATGTTTGGTGCACTGGTCTGGTTCACAAACAACTAGCATTGAGAGAATCCTAATTCAGTTTGTCTTGTGTTTCTGAGCTGATACAGATTGATGTTTATCCATTGCTTCTTTCACTGAACCCTTGATCTATAACACTTGAAATCAATTCATGTAACTGATGCTTAAAGTCCCCTATTGTCTTATTCTTCATGTCTACTTGAACATGACAATGAACTTCTTCCCATGATCTGTTAGAGGACTTAAAGAGTTAATTGTATCATTTGGTTCTTTGTGTTTATCCTGTCTTCATCTATAGGGTTCCTGTGCTTCACAGTTTAATATTGTTTATCTATTTCTATTTTCATGTTGAGTTATAAATCCTCGATTACATGTTATATTACATTATGCTTTACAGATTACTTCAACCACTGGACATACCAGAACGGAAATGGGAACATATCGCGATGGATTTTGTTAGGTCACACAATACTGTAGAAGGGGGTTGAATACAGTGTTTACACAATCAAATCGATTTCAACACAAGTATGTAACAAAGATCAAGTATATTCAATAAACCCTATTACAATATGAACTGTTGTTCTCTCTCAGTGACAAACAAATATCACTAAGAGCTGCTAGGTTACCATGTATAATCTTCTCGATAATGATAACACATATAGTGTAAACCCTAAGTCTGTGTTTATATAGTACACAGTTACAAGATATATTCTAATTGATATGGAATACAATTCTGTCTTCTAAAATATATCAATCAGATATCTTCTACAAGTCTTCTGGTCCTCTAACTCTTTCCATGCATATTTTCCATTATTTTAGTCCAGATCTTCTCTCCTGTAAATCAGCCGCATTCCTTAACTGAAAGTCTTCCGGCACTTAAGTTATGATATGACCTTAAGTTCTGATATTAAGTTCTGACTTCCAGTAAGTCCTAATTTCAGTAAGTCCTGATATGTCCTATTGTTAAGTTCTGAAAACTAAACACAAATCATATTAGACATGACATCTCAAATATATCTAACAATCTCTCCCAACTTGTAAATTATGCAAAATATACAAGTTAATAGATCTGATGATGTCAAAAACATTTAAGTACAAATGCCATAAGAGTTTAACTAGATAACTAACTACAACTTACAGTCCTTATAGCTTTTACCAATCTCACTGAGTCAATCTGAATCCAAAATGATTCTTGACAAAGTTTGATATCAGCTTTTCTTCTTTATTCCTCAGGACTTGAGATAGTGTAGTCTTGACTTGCTTCATCTCTTCATTCTGACTTCCAATCTGGTATATTGCAGTCCTTAAAGCAGAGATATGGTTTCTTTCTAAACCATCACCCAGTCTTATTACCTTTGGATGAGAAGAATCTTCATTGTAGCATAGAAATTTCTCTTTCAGAATCACTTCAAGCTTAGCATAATTCTTCTTCATTTGAATTTCACTTCCATCATCTTCAACTATATTAGGAATGAATTTTGTAACTCTTGAACCAGAAATTCTTTCTTTATCTTTTATGGTCTTCAATATGAAATTTGACCATCTCTTGGTAATATCAGACTTTTCCTCTAAAAGGTAATAAAAGAATTGAAGTTCTTTCAGTGATTTGTTTAACACATTTCATTCTGACATTTGATATGTCCTTCCATCTTCAAGAAATAGAATCATATTTTCTTTGATATTATGCTTGTCATGAGCATCCAGTACCACTTGAACAGAGATAACCTTATCAAGGTGTTTCTGTGTAACATCTTCAAGAGGTCTGTCAGTCAATAGAAATGGATCTCTAGTAGCAACTTCAACTTCTGTCTTGATCTTAGCTTCATCAGAACCTAGCCCAGCCCTGTCTCTTGGTTCTCTAGCATTTAACCCAATAGTCATGAAATCAGACATCAATTGGCTTTTTTTTGGATCTGATGGTTTGACATTCTTCCATAGGAGTTTCTTTTTGTCAGTTACTTCCATCTTGTCTAAATTAACTTGAGCACTGTTAGAGGTTGATGTCTTGATGACTTTATCAGAACTTGTTGTTTCTGCTGTAGCTTGCTGTTTTTCACTCTGAACAACTTGAGCCTTGTCAGAGATTGTCTTGGATTCTTCAGTTATCTTCCTTCTTTTCAGAGTTTGAACATCTTCATCTTCAGCAAGAGTATCATCATGAACTTGAACCAGTTTGCACACAGGTTTTATCAGGATTTGAGAAATTTTCATCTCCTGTGGCTTTATTGGTTCATCAATTTTTCCCTTTATTTTATATTTGGGATCAATCTCAGTCTGTGATCTTATTTTGGGCTTTGATGCCTCAGTATTTGACTTCTCCTTGATCACAATGCCTTTCTCCTTAGGCCTTGGAGGTTTATTTGCAACAGAAATTTTTGGCTTTAGATTTGTCTTTTCAGCTTTAAATCTAGCTTCTTCCTCCTTGAGATTTTGTAAATCCATTCTAGGATTATGTTTCAGAAATAATCTTCTAGCAATCTCTTCATCCAGTGTCTGAATCTTAGGATCTTTGTAGTAGACAGTTGTCTGCTTTCCTTTGAGCTTCAGAGTTTGCAGAAACTTCTGTGAGTCTTGACTTCCACCTTGAATCAGAACATCAGGACTTAAGATCAGATTTTGAGTATCAGTACTTGCTATCAGATTTTGAGTTTGAGCAGCTTCATAACTTGTCTTCTTCTGTAAAGAAAATTTTCCAGCATCAGAAATTACTTTCTGCGAAGATTTTCCTGGAACTTTTTCTTGACCTCTACTCTTATCAGAGTTTCCCTGGTCATCACTTTTGTCATCCTTCTTCTTCAGTATTTGAGTAGGTGAGCATTTGGACTTAACTATCTTCTCCCCCTTTGGCATCATCAGGTAGTAGGAGAGAGAAAGAGAAGAAGTTCAACTGAAGATTGGATTTCATCCAATTGAGCTTTTTGAGAAGCTAAATTCTGTAGAAACTCAATAATTTGGGCCTGTTGCTTCTCTTGAGCTTTTTTAATTGCTTTAACTTTTTCAGAAATAGGTCTGATAAACCTCTTTTTATCAAGCCTGGTCTCCATATCCAGCTTTTCAGCTTACTCAAGAAGTTTATCAACCTTAGCATGAGTTTGAGAGTGTAGACCTTGAAGATTTTTGGTAGATAGAGCTGTGACTTTGAGTTGTGTCTTGAAATCAGAATTTGTGAGCAACTCATTAACTTTTCCAATATGGTCTTTCAGTACTTTGGAGCTTGGAATAAAATATGATTCATTCCACTCCTTGGTCTACTCCACACCTCTGTGAGTATCTTTCCAAGGAATATGAGTAGCTTGCTTAACAAACTTTTCAATAAGTGCCTCCTTTCCTAGAGTAGGAGCTGGAGTATGTGAGGCAACTGGAGATTCAGGTACAGCTTCATCTAAATTCTGATCATCAGAATTTTTCTCCAGGATTGGTGTTGTTGGTATCTCAGCATTTAAGATTGGAGAGTTGACTGTAGATGGATGAGCTGCTGTTGTTGGAGCTTCCAGATAAAGAACAGTTGGTATATTCATATTGTGAATCTCTATTTCAGAACTTGCAGCTTGTTCTTCAACATTATCTGTAGCTTTGTCATGAATAGCAGAGACAGGAGGTGTGAGCACAGTATCTTGAGCAGTGTCTTGAGCTTGAGTTGGAGATGGCAAAGCTTCAAGTACAATTGCCTGTGAGATCAGAGATTCCTGATCCCCTTCCTCAGCTTCTTCAGTATTCTCTGATGGAGGCTTAGCTATGTGCCTTCCTTTCCTCATTTTTTTTAATCTCCTTGATAGAGATGGAGTTGCCTTTGCAGCATCAGAACTTATAGTTCTCTTTCTCTTCAAAGTATTAGAACCCTCAGCTTCAGCATTTATCTGAGAAGTTTCCTTTTTAGCTGCTATTTCTTTCTGAAAATTGACATTTTCAGCTTCAACAGTCACAGGTTTCGATGCATGAACCTGTGCTTCTTCATCATTCTCAGATTCATCCCTGAGAATCATCTTTCTTCTCCTTGGAGAAGATTTAGGAGCAGACTTTGCTCTCTTTGGCCTGGAAGATGAAGGTCTAATGGTAGGGGCTGATGGTTGTTGTTGTGAGGATTGAGCTGGTTGGAAATATGTTCTGATGGTAGGTTGAGTTGGTTGAGGTTGAGAGGTGGTTGGAGGCACTGATAAAGATTGGGATGGTTAGACATCAGGGTATCTGGTAGTATAGGTGGTTGGATCAGAATTTACCAAAAATTGTTTGACTGATAGTGGAATTTAGAGGGGTCTCAAAACAGTTTTCTTATTATCAGTAGATAATAAGTCAGTAAATGCTCTCTTAGCAAGTTTAAATGGTGAAATTAACTCACTTGCTAGTTGGGGTGCATCAGAGTTACAAAAGCTGTAAATAAGTTGACAAAATCTAGCAAAATATATAGTATTTCTATCTTTTGTCATCCTATCCCCTATGAATCCTAGTACAGCAGTAGCATAATCAAAATGAGATTGAGTAATCAGAGCATACCCAATTTGCTGACTTAGGATAGGAATTGTATCAAAGTTTGAACATTTGTTTGCAAAAGTTCTAGTGATAGAGTCAAAGAAGAAACTCCATTCCCTCCTTATGTGGGGTCTCTTCAACTGTCCAAGCTTTACCAAAGTCTTTTCATAGCCCAGTTTGGCCATTAGCTGTTGAAGAGATGGCTCCTCAGCTGTTGAATAAGTGCAGTTTTCTGGTAGATGTAGAGCTTGGCGAACTGTAGCCACAGTCACCACATGTTCATACTCCCATGTTATGAATATAATACTAGGGGACCCATTTACTCCACCATCATCATACACACCACTCCTCCAAAACTCCAGCACTTGAGTTCTTGAGAGTGTGTCTGGTTGGGTCATTACATAGCCTATTTCACTTCGAGACAAAAAGTCTTGGATGAAGTGAAGTTCTGATGGAGCTTCATCCTTGCTGAGAATAGCTAAGTAGTTGTTAGGAACAAACTTAGCTCCATTGAAAACAATGTCTTTTGGTGCCATTTCTGTAAGAAATAAGTCAGAAAATAGAGTGTACACAAGGTGTTCGATATAAGGCCTGTGAGAAAATAGAGCTTCAGAGAATATTAGTGGGTGAGAGAAAATAAGAGAGATGAGAGAATGAGAAAAGTAGGTAAAAGATTAGAAAATATTTTAACTTTCTTATTTATATAACCCACATGATAACAGCTCTTTTTGGAATTAAAATAGACACTTTACTCCTGTCAGCCAGTAAATAGTTAAAGCAGTAGTTAGTGGGCACGAGAAATAAGCAGTAATTATTGTGCACATATAGTTTTTCAAGATAAACACATTTTCCACTAACCAAATGATTATGACTGTTTTTATCTCACTTGAATATATTCTGATAAAATATAACCGTTACAGTATTTACCACAGATAAGTCAAGTAAATAACTAATGCCACGTAAGTATCAGAGTTTCCATCAAGAACTATTATCAGATTTTAACGGTCATCAGACTATGGCTTCTGCACTTAAAAAGTGAATGTCTGTTTCCGTGATTCTTCATACAAATACTGACTTGTTTCTTCAGAATTTAATCATCAGAACTTCCATCAGAACTTGTCCTCAGAATTTATGCAAATGACACTTAACTGTTTATCAAAAACAACTTAATCACCACAGTAATTTTCATCATTCATATGGAGTGAAAGTGTGTGCATTAGTAAAAAATATCAGATAAAGATTAAAGTCTGATAAACTTCAGTATATCTTAAAAATAAGGCATAACTAAGAAAAGTGCTTAAAATCTGTCACTAATTATGAAGTCTACTATAGAACAAATTTATGCAAGAGTCCACCTCAACTGTTTGTGCTCATTTTATGCATCTTTTGAAATTCCTTTTTACAGTGGCTTCTCAGTATAAGTGAGTCACAACTGCTATCAGAATTTATGCTATTATCAGAGTATTTTTCCAGTAATCAGAGAATGTGAAAAGTCACCAAGAAAAATTTATTTGCTTTTCTAATGCATATTACTTAATACCAGCAATGCACTTGGGTCTTTCCTTCCACATATTTACTCTAGATCTCAAAGGAGTACCTGACTTCAATTTTCTTTTTTTCTTTTTTTATAGATAAGTGAGGTTTATCAAGCATGTGGTTCATCCTTAAGATTTACTGACATCAGAATTTGACAGATAAGAAGCAAGAATCTAGTTTGTGACTTAGTAATAAAATACACAAAGTAAATTTGACTAAGCTCAAAATTAGAATTTGCTTGTGTTAAAGAGTTTCCACTTAAACAACTAATTCAAACATGGGATTTCTAGTATGTTAAAGACTACTAGGTCAGCATCTAGCACAATAATCCTAATTGGATTGAATAGTCACAGAACATTCAAAACACTATCAGAGTATATATATCCACATCAGATAACAATCAGTATTTAATGTATTACAGTTTTGAGCACATATTACATAGAGAGAAGACAATCTGCAAACACTGATCATAAAGTCTGATGCATGAGAACAAAAACTAAACAGATTTTGAGAAAGAACCTGAAACCATTCCAAGTTCATTTACCAACCTTGTAAAAGTAGCTTCACATAGTGGTTTTGTGAAGATATCTGCTAGTTGTTGGTCTATTGGAACAAAATGCAATTCCACTGTACCTTCCAACACATGTTCCCTTATGAAATGATACCTAATGCTGATGTGCTTTGTCATTGAGTGTTGAACTGGATTACCTGTCATAGAAATAGCACTTTGATTATCACAGTAAATGGGTATTTTAGAAAATTCTAACCCATAGTCCAGTAACTGATTCTTCATCCAAAGAATGTGTGCACAACATCTTCCTGCAGCAATATATTCTCCTTCTGCAGTTGATATGGAAATTGATTTATGTTTCTTGCTAAACCAAGAAACCAATCTGCCTCCAAGAAATTGACAGCTTCCACTAGTGTTTTTCCTGTCTATTTTGCATCCTGCAAAATCTGCATCTGAGTAACCAGTTAGCTTAAAATCTGATTCCCTAGGATACCACAATCCTAGATCAGCTGTACCCTTGAGGTATTTGAAAATTCTTTTCACAACTATTAGATGAGGTTCTGTAACACCCCCAAATCCGGGGTCGGGGATCCGGGTTGTCACGAGTTCCATTTCCCGTAATAATACCCAATCTTAATAAACAACCAACTACTGCGTACTATGACCCCACAATAAACACACACACCATAAGTTATAGTCTCAGAGATAAATATCCAAAAATAACACAAGTCATTTTATTCCATAATTATGAGCCATTACACCTCAAAAAGGTTTCTGAATAAAGTTACATATTCTTTGCCATTATTATAATTCATAAATATACATAAGTCTGATACATCAACAGTTGAAAACCTGGCCTATTAGTAATTCCTACCTCAGCTACAGCGTCATCAACGCCTTCAGGAAACTGCGGAACATTTCCTATCCGCTTGCAAATTGTGAGCTTAGTACTGTTCATTTTTTTGTCTATCTTTTGTTGTGTGATGAAAGAAGAAAGCAAGGGTGAGCAACAAGCCCACCAAAATAATATGTATAATGATTAACAATATATGAGCATTCTCATAGTACTCATGAAAGTCTTGGTCAAGCAGATATGAACCAAGTTTGATATCTTAATGCGACCACGTCGCAAAATATTCAGTATATATGTATATATACTTTTCAAAATCTTGGAAGTCCTCTTCCATGCGTAATATACATAGAGTTCTAGTTTATAACTGTATAAAAATATCGTTGCAAGGTGATCTCATATATCTAACCTTGTCTCAACGTTTTTCTGAAAGTCTTTGTCATGCATAAGATAATCATCTACTATATATAAGTTTAAAAGATGAAGTTACAAGATACTCCAATATACTTATATCTTTTCCGAATACGACTTGAACTACCACCGTTCAAGGTATAATCAGTTTCAAAATTTCATCATATAGATGAGACTACAAGATAAGACTTGAATAGATTCAATCTTTGAAATATCATTGGATGAAATGAAGTTATGAGATACTTCATTAAGTCCCGATATATATATCCATATATATATATATATATATCTCATACATTCTTCTGCTATGATAAGTATAAGCAGAATTTCCATTTCCAAGAATTTTGGAAGGAAGAAACTTTGGCATAAACCTGACATCTTGCTGATCAGGCAAAGATACCAATTAAGTAACCTTTTCTACTAGTAGATGGATGAATCCCCCACTGGTCATCACCCTGGCCGCGTTAGGACCTTATACTGGACTGCCACTCAGCCACTTACGCATTGATGGACTCTCACTGAGCCACTTACACTTTCATGGACGCCCACTGAGCCCATGTTGCTTATGCCGACTCAAATAGATGGACTTATTTCCCGAACGTTGGGCAAGTATTCAAAATGTTTTCTCAAAACAGCAACCTCGTTGCGAATATAAAATACACCACAGAGCCGGATCCCTTAGATTTTTTGAGCGAGTATTCAAGTCCCCTTCAAAAAGGAAGATCTTAAAATTATTTTGAAGACTCGAAAATATTTTTAAGGATGTTTGGAGTAATGCTAATTTAATAAAATAAATCAGTCCTGATATATTAGAAAATATCTGAATATTATTATTTTAAATAATATTCCCATAAGGATAATCCTTATAAAAATAATTGAAGTAGAAGTTTTAAAACTTATACTTGAAATGAATAATAAATAACCAAAGATATACTTATACGAAAGTACGACCTTTATTTAAATAATAAAAAATAAGTTTCATTATCGAAACATTATTCTTTAATAAAATAAAGAATATTATTTAATAAAATAAGCGGAGTCATAAGTCCTCGAATGAATATTCAAAATAATATTAATTAAATAAAATAAGCGGAGTAATAAGTCCTCGAATGAATATTCAAGATAATATTCATTAAATAAAATAAAGTTATCGAATAAACCTTATTCGATTAATAGTTTTGAAAACTACATCTATATATATATAAATATAAATATATATATATATATATATATATATATATATATATATATATATATATATATATATATATATATATATATTATACTCGGGAACATCGACTCCCGGTTTAGAAAAATGTTCACCTTTGATACTAAGGGTATACACAACTACTGCTTACCTCTAGCATAGGTATTATGCAATTTATAAGCAATTGAATCAACAATTAGATATCAAGATTATGAAACAGACATGCATATATACCATATCACATGCTCCAATATATCGCAAGATTTGCTAATAACAATCATGCACTTATCAGAAGATAATGCATATACATATATACATTACAACAACAGTATAACGGGTAGAAAACTTGCCTGAGCGGCCGGGGGTGGTAAAAGACCTGGGGCGAGTGTGGTAACCTATAAACAACATATAAGTTGGAATTAAACCATAGTCGCTTAAGAAACTAGTCTTTAACCAATTAGACTCTAACGTTCGCTTTTGCGCTTAACGATTCACATAAGTCGCTCGAGTACCCTCGACTCCAGCATTTTTAATAAATTAACCGTTACGAATTTTAAGGCGACGCTTTCACGAATACCCCACCAACTGACCCTTTAACCTAACATAATTATTTCATACTCCAAATAGTCATTTAAGGACCTTAACCAAGGTTTCAAAATAAGGCGAGGGGAAATGGTTCGTTCGCGAAACGCCGTTACTTAAAACGGTCGTTTCTCCTAAACCGTACTTCGGATTCAAGCGAACCACATATCAAAACAAAGCTCATAACATGAACTATCTAAACATGGCAATGGTCAGAATCTTACAGTGAGTTCACGGGTCCTGAAGTGAAGAACAAAAACAGTCTAAGGTAAATCGGGCATTATGACGGCTATGTTTATGCGATTACCAAAGTTTATACTACTCCAAATCAATCACAAACTAACTTAAAACCGGCATTACAACCAAAATCCATCCAAAATTCATTAAATCAGTCCCAACATCTCAAGATTTTCCAATTTATACTACCCCAAACATGAACTAATAGCTATACTTAAGTTCATTAATCAATAATCAAGATTTACAACTCAAACTCATTACAAATCCAACCAAACTCTAAATATACATGAATAATGCTTCTCAAGAACTTTACCAATCATAAGAAGCTCTAAATATTCATAAGTAAGGCTAGGGTATGAGATTATACCTTCCTTGGTGAGTAGAAGTAACTAAGGAGCTTGAAACCACCCTTGAGAATCCTTACAAAAGCTATATCTAAACAAAAACACAAGATCAAAATTTTCAAGTTCTTGAAAACACTATTCACTCTCTTCTTCAATGATTTCTTGAAAGAGATTGTGAAGGAAATGGAAGCTTAGATTCCTAGGATAGCCATATCTAAGTATAAGGGACCTTGGATAATTACCTCACAAATTAACAAGGCTCGGATCTTGGTTTTTTGGAATTTTTCTCCTTGAAAAGATGAAGAGCCGAGAGCTTGATGTTCTTGAAATGAAAAGTCAATTTCAAATTTTGTGTTATGATATTTGTTGATTGGTTGCTTCCTTTGTTTTTTAATTAATTGTTACCATGGTAAAAAATGTGTGGCTCACAATCAACCAATCAATCCTTCCCACTTGTCATGCTTATGTCATCAAGCTTAGGTCATCTTCTTACACTTGTCTTCTTCTTGTTGGTGTGATGACATCATCACCCACTAACCTCTTTGATTAACCCCTAATTACTTGGCTAATGACCGCTTATCTGAAATACGGTTCGCTTAACTTTCATTCTCCTTTATTGTTTGAGGGATCATACCCGGGATCTTATTACTTAGGTTCCCTTAAACCTTTCTCAATATTTTATATTCCTCTTATGATCCTCTCTTATAATCCTTGAATTTAAATCCTTTTAATCACGTTACCTTATACTCAATTCTTTCGGTATCTGGTGGATTTTCGGGAAAAATCAAAGTGTTCGAATTTGGATTCTGACGATCTTTACATACACTTATATACCATATAGAGTACTAATAAGATCTCAGAATATCAATAAAAGAACTACTACATAGTGTGGCATGAAAAGTTTTCTTATTCAGCATAATCAGCAAAATCACTATTTATAAGGGTTACAAAAAGTCCAAAGTTTTTGGGGTTATTACAGTCTCCCCTCCTTAAAAGGATTCCGTCCCGGAATCAGATAAAAATGAATAGGGAAGCTTTCTTAGCATTGCACTTTCTAACTCTCAAGTCAATTTTCCCACATTGTGGTTCTACCACCAACTCTGACTAGTTTAATAACCCTTCTCCTAAGCACTTGTCCATTTTCAATCTATAACCCTTCCTGGTTGCTCCATATAGGTTACGTCTGGTTGCATGTCTATGCGCTCATACGCCCCTATTTATCTGGCATCCGAATTACACTTCTTTAACATTGATACGTGGAACACGTTATGAACTTGCTACATGTTCGGGGGTAGGGCTAGCTCATATGCTAACTTCCCAATACGTCTTAATATATCCAAGGGTCCAACAATTTATGGGCTTAGCTTTCCTTTCTTTCCGAACCTCATCCATCCTTTCCAAGGGAATACCTATAACAACACTAGGTCCCCTACTTCCTATTCTTTGTCCTTTCGTGTCAAATCAACATACTTCTTATGTCCATCTTGGGCCACTACCAGCCGTCCTCTGATTAGATCTATTATATCCTTGGTCCTTTGGACCACTGCTGGTCCGAGTATCTTGCGCTCTGCAACATCATCCTAACATAAGGGAGATCGACATTATGTTCCCTCAAGGATCTCATAAGGCGACATCTCGATACTGACATACAGCCTATTATCGTAAGAAAACTCAATCCATGTTCAGTGATCATTCCAAATTCTTTTAATTCTATTGCACAGACTCTCATCATAGCTTCTAGCATTATAGATTTTTGCTTCTCAATACCCACTCTTTTCTAGTTCATAATCGTTACTATCTTCCCTTCATAATTCCATTATGCCTATACTGTTACTCTCTAGCATTCTATAACCTTCTAATAATTTCGTCGACCTTAGTACTACGAACGCGTTAGAATCAGAATACCACCGTACTAGTACCACTTCATCTCTAGCTGCCTCAATCTTTGAAAGCCTTGTCCTTCATATAGAATTAAAGAATTTATTGAGAGATCACTATGATCATGAACACTTGTTCTATTGCATAGTTATTACAGAAGGTGGCCATCCTTTAGTACTTGACAAGCAATTAAACAACATGTGGTATCCTACTAGGCTTCTATCACACAGATAGATAGTCATTCGGCAATACCTCCCCTTCTGGAAGGGTTGTTCTTTTCAGCTTATACAAAATGAAAAGGAAAGAAAAGAATGAATTGAAGAGAATTGTATATATATATATATAAAATACTTCCACAAAATATCTGGTTTGGAATCTACCTCTGAACTATAGAGGTTTGTCATAGGAGAACAAAACATATGCGTATATATATCAACATCAAGTATTATGGCATCGTATTTCACATGCCTAAATATTTTTGCTATTATGTCCATCATTCTATGGACACATGCTCTTGCTCGAGCTTAAAAAAACAATCATCTTTGAAACTCCCTCGACATTGAAAACCGAATCTGGGATTTCATTCTAGACATCATCGTTACTAGAACCCATTATTACACCGTAACCTTCTTCGTATATTAATACTAATCTCTATCGATAAGAAAGAATAAATATATCATAGGTAAATGATCGCCTTAGTTAGTCTAACGATGATTACTTATTTATCACCATGACCCGATTAGAGGTACTCAATCTCAACGCTCATTACATTACAACTCTCACAATTGTCATCGTCTAAATATTCATAAAATCGTTGATGCATTACTATAGTCCACCACGGACCTACGGTAGTCATTTGTTTTCCTCGGAATCTTAATATCTAATCATACGGAGTCCATATCTTCCGTATAAAAATCTTTTAAGGAGTTAACAAAATCACCATTCACGATTCATGAAGAACACTCCAGATCCTGACGTACATTCATGACATGAAGCAGATAAAATTGCAGAAGTGTTTCAATCAAAGCAACGATAGCAGGTTAATACCATTCTTAATCATATGCCTTCAATAGAAGACTTAACTCAAGGGTTTGTTTAGTCCTTTTTGAAACATGGTTCTGGCTTATTCTCAAGATAGGACCTTCTAAGATAGATAGCCCGCTCACGGCGATTACATGAATTAATCTTTACCAAACTACTATTACGGTTGAGTATCGCACAGTCATCAGAAGGAATGTCAATCTTTCACACCATAATACAACCTTCACGGATTTAACATCATCACTATATTCCTTGGAACGAGCGCCTATAATTGTCCTCTTACACTTAAAGTGTCGGCCACCTCTTAGGCCTTTCCTGATAGTAAAATTTCCTTGCAATCAATGTCATTTTAACCACCTCCGACTAAATTTTCTACCTCATTTCAATCACTGCTTATGTGAAAATGCTTTTCTCAAGTCCTGGTGAGAAGAAGAAAAAAATCACCATTTTTCCATAAGTTATTTCCTCGATCTTTAGAGGTTAACATTGTCACGACTGACTCTCGATCATACTTAGGACGTCTCTTATCTTGGGTCCTTCTTGTTTTCACCAATCTCGACCTTCATTGGGCCGATCCATACTTTCTTATGGCTCATCACGTGCCCACCTGGCATTATTATAATTACGTCATATTTCTTTTATCAAAATTTCTATTATTCCCTTTCTCCTTGTAAGATCTCTAAGGTTATCCTTAAACCCTTCATCAGGTACACCCTAGGTACAGGGCATATCAAGATACCATTTACTAATACTAGAACCATTATCTATATAGTTCTGAAAACTTTCTCCACTGATCTTTAAAGGTTGTCGTTGCCTTAGTCCTTCCTTCCATACTACCCAAACTCATAATGTCCCTATTAGGGTAAAATGCCAACCCTTATACATTCCCCTAGGGTTCATCTCAAGTTATCGGGGTTTTATCCTTAATTCCACCTTTAAAAGATACTTACACTCTTCCATGGATAAATCAAGTCATATATCCTTGATAGATTATCTTATTCAATCATTCTCACCTCGATAGTCTATGCCTAATTTCATAATAATATCATTATCCAAAATGAGGTCAATTCATATGGCCTCCAAAAGATAACAACGGTTATCCACTTTTCTTTCCTGATTTGGTAATGATCACATGGATGTTCTGGAAGATATTGGCCGTGTTCAACATGAACTTCTTCTTAATAAGTCCTTATTTACTTTTGTTATTTATCTCAACCATCTCAATATTGGGATATCTTTCATACCTGGTGTCTCCCTTTCTGGGTATCATGCCCCCGGTCCTACACTTCACATTCTTGAAGGTCACTTCCTTCATCCAATTTTCCTAATTTCTTACTTTCTTGTCTCCTTAGTCTATCCGCGTCTCATTGTTTATCCTTCGAACTATCTCAAGGTTTCCTCGAATCCTCCCAACTTAAAGGGGATAAAATATATGTATCTCCCATGCCTTCATCCATCAGCTTTAACTCATGGTGAATCACTCTCATCCTGACAATTACATACTATTCTATTTCTATTGCTACGAGTCTTTAGGGTTTCCTCATATCCAACTCCCTTATCATTCCTCCAACTCTATTGCCTTTATATTCCTTTCCACTTCAGTTTCTTTTTATCTACCTCTCTCTTGCAATCATTTCACGAACCCACTAATCATTGACTTCAAACATCACGTCGTTCTGGGATTCTAGTCCTCAGAACAAATCTTGACAACTTTTACAATCTTAGATTCATAATTTATCATACTCGTCCGCCTTTGTTTCGGCTCTAAAGCTTTTCCACTATCTCCATAACCTTGGGAAGTACTTTCCTGAAACAATTGACTAAACTTTAATCAGTTTATTATAACCTCTGGCTCCGTGCCTTTCTTTGTCTTTCACCAGCGGGTGGCCTCTCTCTTAGGAAGGTAAGTGATAAAAAAAGTCTTTTACGCTTCATCAATCATTTAGAATCTCAATGATTCCTCTATTTCCTTTAGCCAGGCTCTTGCCTCGACTAGGTCAACTTGTTCCTTGGAACTCTGAGAGCTTTAGCGACTTAAAGGTCCTGAAATAATTTCACACCATATTGTTTCCTCAGGGTGGTGTTTGGGGTAAAAGTATTAGTTTTGTTTAGGAAGATCCATGAATTGCCTCATAGGAGTACCGTCTTGGTGCTCCCTTCCTTGCTCGAGTTCTGTTTTTTTTTCGTCTAAATATTTCTTCCTGCTCCCCATAATCGGGGTCATCTTATATTTTAAAATTCTCATTTTCCACTTCATTATGTTTTGGGTTCCTTATATCTTAATTGCGACCTCCCTGATTATCAAATTCAGGGTTTGCCCCAAATCTTATTCTTCGTGGGGGCATAATGCTTGGAAAATTTTTGAGTATCTCTTATATTTTTCTTACTTACTTTTCTTAATTCTTTCCCTCGTTCAGTCCTTACATGATCGTAAATTATGAATTCTCTAGTTTTATAACTTCATGACACTCTTAAGTGTTAATGGTGCAATTAACAATATGAACTTATTCACAAACAAACTGATCTGAACTGAAAGGAATGAATATATACATAACCATTTGTTCGAGGGTACAACAACTAAACACATGAAAGAGAATTACATCATTTGACCTGATCGCTTCTATCCCAAAAGTACTACCACAGATAATCATCTAGTCATTAAAAACTAATCATTCATAACTTAGGCTAATCCTCCAAAAGCGGTGTTGCATGAAAATCCTTGTCTGATCGCTCTGGCTCTGCACACTACTATGGATCAAGAAATGCGGGCACGCACACATCCCTAACCTGCTTCATCAAAGAGGTGATGAGGTCTAAGATAGTCGCAAGTAGGGCTGGATCAATCTGACCCTCAAGATGGCCTCTAGCTGTAATTCGGGTGGTAGCCTCAATCCTTTCCATGCTATATGTTAATCCTGCCGGAAGTACCACGCCCTCAATCCTTGGTGCAGTAAGTCGATCCAATAGATCACTCCTAACATTACGGGCTTCAGACAGGCCACCCAGAGTCATCTGATAATCAGCGATAAGAGAAGCCTGAACGGTAGCATCTAGTATTCCATGGGATGCAGGAGGTGTAGACCCAGGAGATCCAAATGGATAACCAAGCACGGTATCAGGTGACAATGGTGCAGGAGATAAATGTGGTATTTCCTTAGTAGGTGCTGGGCTCTGTATGGGGGATGGAACAGGAATTGGTGGAACCTCATGAACGTCTACAAGAACCTCTGGGAGAGGGTCTGCTACTGGTATAATTGGTGTTGTGGAAGGCCCCACTCCTTCTACCCTCACTATCCTCTATTCCCTTGGTAACTCTTCATCCTCTAGTGCCACCCTCGCGGCCATCCTAGCTCTGGTAGTCGCCCTGACTACGGTCATCAATTCCTCAGCGGTCCTCTCCTTATTCTCGTCAGGATCCTCCTCAGCAGCAATCCCTTCTGGGATAACATCCTCAACCGCAACATTCTCAGTATGAATCTCATCCGGTCCCTCGTTAGGGTACTCTATCGGATTCACAATCTGATCTCCAACATGTAATAAAACATCCTCATACTGATGCTCCTGAACCTCAGGGTTCGGTGCCCCGCTGCCCTATACGATAACGAACTATGTTACTATCATAATATTTATAAGGGTTCCCATAACGGTTTTAACTGTCAGTACTATGTTAGGTAGCCCGCCTATGAACTTGGAAAGAGTTCTTATAATCTTAGTGAACTTATTATTTTAACGTCACATCATCTCTGAGGTTTATAACGCTTAGCTCTCATACCATTTCTGTAACACCCCTAAATCCGGGGTAGGGGATCCGGGTTGTCACGAGTTCCATTTCCCTTAATAACACCCAATCTTAATAAATAACCAACTACTGCGTATTGTGACCCCACAATAAACACACACACCACAAGTTATAGTCTCAGAGATGAATATCCAAAAATAACACAAGTCATTTTATTCCACAATTATGAGCCATTACACCTCAAAAAGGTTTCTGAATAAAGTTACATATTCTTTGCCATTATTACAATTCATAAATATACATAAGTCTGATACATCAACAGTTGAAAACCTGGCTTATTAGTAATTCCTACCTCAGCTATAGCGTCATCAACGCCTTCTGGAAACTACAGAATGTTTCCTATCCGCTTGCGAATTGGGAGCTTAGTCCTGTTCATTTTTTTGTCTATCTTTTGTTGTGTTATGAAAGAAGAAAGTAAGAGTGAGTAATAAGCCCCCCAAAATAATATGTATAATTATTAACAATATATGAGCATTCTCAGAGTACTCATGAAAGTCTTGGTCAAACAGATATGAACCAAGTTTGATATCTTAACGCGACCAAGTCGCAAAATATTCAGTATATATGTATATATACTTTTCAAAATCTTGGAAGTCCTCTTCCATGCATAATATACACAGAGTTCCAGTTTATAACTGTATAAAAATATCGTTGCAAGGTGATCTCATATATCTAACCTTGTCTCAACGTTTTTCTGAAAGTCTTTGTCATGCATAAGATAATCATTTACTAGATATAAGTTTAAAAGATAAAGTTAGAAGATACTCCAATATACTTATATCTTTGCCGCATTAGGACCTTATACTGGACTGCCACTCAACCACTTACGCATTGATGGACTCCCACTTAGCCACTTACACTTCCATGGACGCCCACTGAGCCCATGTTGCTTATGCCGACTCAAATAGGATGACTTACTTCCCGAACGTTGGGCAAGTAAACAAAATGTTTTCTCAAAACAGCAACCTCGTTGCGAATATAAAATATACCACAGAGCCGGATCCCTTAGATTTTTTGAGCGAGTATTCAAGTCCCCTTCAAAAAGGAAGATCTGAAATTTCGAAAACGAGTTTTGGGACCCGCTCTAACTTTTAAAATCATTTTGAAGACTTGAAAACATTTTTAAGGATGTTTGGAGTAATGCTGATTTAATAAAATAAATCAGTCCCGATATATTAGAAAATATCTGAATATTATTACTTTAAATAATATTCCCATAAGGATAATCCTTATAAAAATAATTGAAGTAGAAGTTTTAAAACTTATACTTGAAATGAATAATAAATAACCAAATATATTCTTATACGAAAGTGAAAGAGATGTGTCCTAAGTCCAATCATGTATGATGATTTAGGAATAACTTTTATGTAATCTGTTTTGATTTCATTGATATTAATAAAAGACTTGTTTTGGTTTTATTGCGGGCTTTATCTATTTAAGTGTTTAAATAAGATATACCATAATTTACAGTAAAGCTTTTTATGGATTATGATGAGATCATAATTATGAGACCTAAAAATATGATAACTCTGAACTTAAATAGTTCCCGGTCATATGATTACTGACTGGTAATTAATAATCTGCAAAGATCGGTACATACTATGCTTGCTTCATTATGAAGGATGTCTGTTCTCATAGACATTTGTATGGTGACACTATAGCTAGTATGTAGGTGCTTATTATAGAATAAGTTCACTGAACATGACTCACACAGCTGAACAACTGATGGAGTTCACTCACGTGTCAGCAGTTGTTCACATAGCGATAGTTGTACAAGTATCCTTAGACTTGAGGTCATCATAGTCATCTTGTGTACACTGAACTATGGTTTGGTTTAGTTCTTAGTCTCCAGGGACAATTATAAGGGCTCTTCTAGGTATAGGAATTTATACACGAAGATAGTGTATGACCAATAAAGGATCTACCCCTTCCAGTGAAGAAAGAGAATGTTCAATACTGATTCACTTATGCTAGTTCAGGAATCTCTGGCCAGAGTGAATGAAATTAGAAAGGAGTTTCTAATTTACATTAAATAGAACTAAGCATAGTGAATGGGAAAGCAAGTGATTAAATAAGATAGGCTTGACACAAGTTCCATGCCTTGTATTTAATCGTGACATTGCAGGGTAGAAGGAATTGATTGTACGGTAATTACTCACTGAATAGGTTCTTGGTATTCTAAGCAGTGAATTCGTATTATCCGGATAGTCGCGATATGCTGAGAAGTATCCCTCACGATGTAAAATAAATATGATTAATTAATTAATCATATTTAATGAATTAGATAATTTATATAAATAATGATAAAATAGTTTTATTATTATTTATTTCTACTACCGGCTTAATATTGAACCTACTGGGTCACACCATAAAAGAGAATGATTTAATGGTGGAGGAATTAATTAATAATGGCTGGTAATTATTTATTTGTGAAATAAATAATTAATTAGCAGATTTAATAATTGATTAAATGAGATTTAATTAATTCTTAATATTATTAATTAAGAATTTAATTTTGGAAATTAAATCAAGTGAGAGAATTATTTTTCTAAAGTGTTTAGAAAAGGGATTAATGATTAAAAGGTGTTTTAATTATTAGTTAATTGGTTAATAAGAATAATCAATTAAAGGGTTAATAATAATAATATTTTATGGAAAATTTTCAGCTGAAAATTTTGCCTATAAATATACTATTATAAACCCTATTTGCCTTAACACAAATAATTAACCTTAATTCTAAAGTAGAACAAGAGGGAGACAATTAATTCTCTCAACCTCTTACTCCTCCATCACATTGATCTCTTGGTGGATACCGGTGGAGTGCTTCACACTTGAGGAGCAGCTGCTAGGGATCTCCGCTCATCGTTCTTGGATCGCTATTAAAGACCTCCATCTTTCCATTAACGTAAAGCTTCTTAAGATAAACATACTGAACTACGAATTAAATATTATTTTTCGCATGGATCCTGCGGAGGGTTTCGTTTTTTTAAGATTTAAATTTACGTTTTCGTTGCATTTATGTGCTAAAAACCCTTCAATGGCATCAGAGCTACTTGCGAAAAGTTTTTAATTCGTTTATGTGTTTAATTGTTTTCGATATATGAGTATGTACGTGAGTCTCCATGATTTGATGTTGATATAATATGCTTATATATGTATGGTTTTGAATATATGATATTCATGTGAGTTGTATAATCATAAGATGATTATGTAATCTGTATATATACTGATATATACATGATTTATGTTTGTTCTAATTATGAGAATCATATTAGATACGGATTCTGAATTGGCTGCTGCAGATTTGCTGAAATCTGGGTCTAGTATCCGACTTACGCAAACGAATACCCTATTCCATAGGTAAACGAGCATCTAAACAAAACTGATAGCCAATGCTATCAACGACTCGTCTGTAAGGCGTTTGACGTTGTTTACTGCACGTAAATAGTGATTCTTGTTTTTCTGATTTGATTCTGATTTTTCTGATTTTTGTCATATTTTTTTATAATTAGATCATGAATAATATGATATGTTAAGATCAGATTATGTGTTTTAACATGCTTTTATGTGTTGTATGAGCATGGTAGATGGTTATGGCCTTTTGACCTTAGTGTAATGGTTTTGGTTTTGGTTTTAAATACGACTTGCATGTCGTCAATCTTTGTAATCATAAATCTCGAATGTAACTCGAGTTATTCTTGTAAGTTCATTAGATTAGTTTTACTTTCAATCATGTAATGTAATTGAAGACTCAAGAAGGCTATCCAATAGAGGTGATACAAAGAAGATGACGAGGCATGCAAGAAGTCTAAACAAAGAAGAAGACTTATGTAATAAGTAGTTGTATTTATTTCCATCACCATATTAGATTGACCTTGATCTTTATCATGAGCTTGATAAAGATCACATAGGATGGGGCCATAACCAAACACATTTAATTTATTGCACTTTACATTTACTTGTTTATTTAATTTTATATATGATATATATGTCTATGTTTACCATGCGATGATAGATTTTGGTGAACTTAAATCAATATAAGGCATGCTCTAGAAAATCTAGAATAAGAATCGTTTCTTGCCTTAACAATAATATTATGAATACAATCATGAGATTCTTGTGTTTATGAAACACGTAATTGAATATGAATTTTCAATATTGAGAGGAAGGATGATTCTGTCAACAACAGATTTCTATCTGTATGAAAGGGTTATTAAGTGACGCCTCTTGAAAATGCTCCACCCGATCTGAGAATCATCTGATTATCGATTATTGATTTGAAATATTTAATTTAAAAGGAAGAATCTCTTTATAATATGATTATGATTGTAACATAATATAATCCCTCTAAAATTAAATAATATCAAGTAGTAATTGGCCAATGACACAACGGGCTTGTGTCGGTCATAGCCTTCCAACATGGTAGAAAGTGGTTCTTATTTTTAAATCATTGTCGTTTCGTGCTACAGCCGAGGGCTTTGATTTCGAAATAAGAAATACTTTTCTATTACATAGAGATGTGTACATTGAATTAGAATCTAAAGGTCGGTACGTGCTACAGCCGTGGGCCGTTTGAGACTGATTCAATTGTACGAAATGTTGGGTTAGACTTGACTTAGAATATTGAGTTTGTCGTACCACAGCCGTGACTCAATTATTAAAGAGGCTAAAGTTATATTAGGGAATAACATAAGATGTAATTGACAAGAGTTGTCTGCCTATTGAACATCACATGACATTTCGTGCTACAGCCGAGGTTGTGTGATGGAATGTAGGATCCCTATTCCCTCTAGCATTATGAATGCTTAATTTTCACTTAGGGGTTGAATAAATTAGACTAACTAGTGGGAGACACTTATTTTTAGGCCACACACACTGTAGAAGGGGGTTGAATATAGTGTATAGCACAATCAAATCGAATTCTAATAACACAAGTAACAGAAAACAGACTTTATTCAAAGTAATAAACTCTGTTACAATATGGAACTGTCCTCTCTCAGTGATGAACAAATATCAAGAGAGCTGCTAGGGTTACAATGAATAACATTCTCGATAATGATAACACTTATAGTGTAAACCCTATGTCTGTGTTTATATACTACACAGTTACAAGATAATCGCTAATTGATATGGAATATATTTCTGCTTCCTAAAATATATCAATCAGATATCTTTTCTTCCAAGTATTCTATTCTTCGTAGAATTCCTTCTTCATGCATATCTCTTCTTACGTTTGTCTCGATCTTCTCTTCCTTCAATCAGCTGCCTTCCTTATCTGAATGTTTCCTTTAAGTCCTGATATTATCTCCTGATAAATATCTCCTGAACCTTAAGTACCGATGACTTAAGTTCTGACTTCAGTATAAGTGCTGATTTCAGTTAACTACTGATTTGTCCTGTTTAAGGAAGATCTGAAAACTAAACATAAATCATATTAGCCATGACATTATCAAATAAATCTAACAATCTCCCCCAACTTGTAAATTAGCATAATATACAAGTTTAACAGATATTTGATGATGTCAAAAACATTAAGTATAAATGCATGAGAATTTAACTAGATAACCTTAAAGCTTTACCAACTTTAACTTCTGATAACAACTTCAGTCTGTATACATATCAGAATTTGAGCAATTGTAGATCTAACTTGGCTTCACCTTCTGATCTCTCTAATGTCAAGAGTTGTTCTGAGATAGTTCTTCAACAAATATCTCTCAGCATATCTGAGTTCATCAATCATCCTCCTTTTAGCATCTTTAAGCTCTGCAGAATCTTCACCAGTTTGGAAGATAGCGGCCCTGAGATCATTTATTCTAGCTTTCCTTATATCCTGATCCAGTCTGATCAAATATGCCTTGTCAAACTCAAGATTGAATTCTACAGCCTTATAACCCAGAAAGGTAGTTATAATCTTAACAGAGTTAGGCTTCATCTCAACAATATAACCCTTATGATCTCTGTACTTTGGAAGATATGTGCTGTCAGACTTTACAGAATAAAGTTTTCTCTGTCTCTGAATTTGAGTCTTCAAATAGTTTGCAGCACTTTCTGTTATTCTGTCATTCATTTGAAGTAAGAACAAAACATGTTCCAGTTCTTCAAAATACTTCAGTGGACTAGCATTTTCCCTTATATGGTAAACCCTACCATCTGTCATGAAATATAACAAGATGTGTTCTTTCAGGTAAGTATGGTAAACCATTTGTACAGATTCTAGTTGATTCAATCTTTCAGGAGTTGCTCCAACACCTGGTTCACTTAAGGAAGTTGGATCATTGGTTGTGTTCTGTATTCTTCTTTCATCAGCACTACCCAATCCAGATTTATCTCTTGCTTCCTTTCCAGTAACCACTCTTTCTTCAAAACCACTTGCAGTAGTCTTCAAAGGTTGAGTCTGTTTGGCTTTGGTGAAACCTGGTAGGGGTATCTTTGAAGGTTTAACATGAGCAATGTCAGAGGTTTCCTTTGATTTTTCTTCTGATATCAAGTCAACTTGAGCTATGTCAGAGGTTACTTGCTTCTTTGTAATATCAGAACTAACTATCTCTTGACTCTGAACAACTTGAGCCATGTCAGAGGTTGTCTTAGAAATTTTTCTTGAAGTCAGAGCAAGATCAGCATCTTCAACAGTAATTTCTTCATCCACAGGAGGCACATAAACCTTTATAGGTTCACCAACTTTTTCTTTGCCCTTGGACCTTGGATCTATCTGAAATTATGATTTAGCCTTGGTTGCTTCAGGATTTGTCCTTTCTTTTATCACAATGCCTTTGGCCTTAGGAAGTCTCTTTTTACCAACAGAAGCTTCAGATTTAGAATTGACTTTTTCTGACTTAAGTCTAGCTTCTTCTTCCATCAGACTCTCCAAGTCCATTCCTGGATTTTCTTTCAGAAATAACTGTCTTGATATTTCTTCATCAAGATCCAAAAGTTCATCAGAACTTATCCTTTTACCAGTATCAGAAGTAATTCTTTTTCCAGCATCAGAACTTGTCCTGTGACTTGTATTTTCAGCTCTTCTTGATGAGAAACTTCTACCTTGACCATGACCTCCACCCATTCCAGAGTTTCCCTGGTCATCTTTTTCATCATCCTTCCCCTTCAGTGTCTTAACAGTTTTGTATTTGGACTTAATTACCTTCTCCCCCTTTTTGGCATCAGCAGGTAAGAGAAGAAAGACAGGCAATTCCACTGAGGATTGGATTTCATCGAGTTGAGATTGCTGAGAAGCTTGATTTTTCAAAATTTCATCAATCTGAGAGTGTTGCTTCTCTTGGGTCTTCTCAATGTAAGCAACTCTGTCAAAGGTAGGTTGAAAGAAAGTTTTCTTGTCAATTTTCTTAGTCATGTCTTGCTTGAGCAATTCTTCCTGAATTTTATGCAGCTCTGCATGAGTTGTGGAATGTAGACCTTGAAGATGTCTAGTACTCAATGCAGTAAGTCGAAGTTGTGTCTTGAAATCAGAATTAATGAACAACTCATCAGCTTTTGCTAAGTGCTCAGCAAGAATTGATTGAGAAGGAACAAAAGTAACTTGGTTCCATTCCTTAGTCCACTCCCCTCCTCTAGGAGTTTCACTCCAAGGGACTGGTGCATCTCCTCGAACAAACTTTTTGACTAGTTCAGATTTAGAAACAGTTTGTTGAGGTGCATGTCCTGAAGGACCAGCTGTATCAGCATCTGTATTTGGAGCAGCATCACCAGTATCATCAGCATTTGCAGCATCAGAACTTATAGAATCAGCATCTTCTGATAAAATAACAGTATGAGAAGCTATTGAGACTTCAACATCATCCTTTAAGTGCTGATTTGCTTCCAAGTTCTGATCAACATCCATAGTCTGATGCTCACCTATATTCTGATCATCAACATCTAGATGCATAGAAGGTGTTGTAGACAATTCTGGAGTTTCATTAGCATCAGGAAGTGGTGTTGTTGATGGATGAATTGTAGTTGTTGGAGCTTCTAAGTAGAGAACCTCAGGCACAATTAGGTTGTGAATATCAATCTCAACACTTGTACCTGGGTCTGCAGTAGATACTGGGTCATGTACAGAAGATACAGGTGGTGTAGTGGCTTTATCTGTAGCAGCTTCCTGAGGTGGTGACAATGGAGATGGAGAAGCAGAAGCTTTAGCAAATTCTGATTCTTTTGAGATCAGAGATTCCTGATCTCCTTCCTTAGCTTCTTCATCCTCATCCTCTGAAACTGGCCTGTGAGCTCTCTGTTTCTTTCTTTTCTTTGAAGAAGGAGTGTCCTCGGGAGTTTCAGCATAAGACATTCTTCTAAGCCTTTTGAGAAGCTTAGATCCCCCAATACCAGTATCCTTCTGAGAAGAGACCTTCTCAGCTTCTTCCATGACAGGTTCTGATACAGGAACCTGTTCCTCACTGTCTGATTCATCTCTCAGAACAATCCTCCTTCTCTTCTGTGCTGTTTGAGGTACAGTCTTTGTCATCTTGGGCTTGGAAGATGAAGGCTTCACAGTATGTGCTGATGTTGAAGGTTGAGGTATCTGTGAAGTTTTGAGATGTGTTCTGACAGAAGGTTGAGTAGAGTGAGTTTGAGGAATTTAGAGATGTGCTGGCTGGAGAGAAGTGTTGGTTTATATAGGCAATGGAATGCCAGGAGACGCAAGGAAAATTTAATGCTGACAGGTAAAAATAATTCTACCTCGTCTCCCTAGACTTAGGAGAATAAAAACAGCCATTGGAAGTGTAAAACAGGGTTTACTGCGCACAAGAAACAAGTAAACATTACTGTGCAAAGACGTGTACCACTAACCCTATTTGAATTGACTGTTAATATTTCATCCGAACATATTCTGATTTAAAATAAGACTGTTTCAGATTTTAACCACAAATAAGTCAAGTAAAGGATCAGAATTTAATATCAGCACTTAGACTTATATCAGAACCTAACAGTCATCAGAACATGATTTCTTAACTCGAAAAGTGAATGCCTAACTCTGTAATTCTTCACACAAATTCTGATTTTGGTTCTTCAGAACTTAATCATCAGAACTATCATCAGAACTTGTCCTCATAATGTATGCAATCTGACACATAAACTGTTCATCCAAAACAACATTGATCACCACAGTAATTTTCATCATTCATATGGAGTGAAAGTGTGTGCATTTAAGATAAATATCATATAAAGATTAAAGTCTGATTCACTTCAGTACATTTTGGAAATAAGGAATTTTACTTAAAATCTGTCAAAATTCTGAAGTCTACTTTAGAATGAGTTTATGCATGAGTCCACCTTAACTGTTTTGTGCTCATTTTATGCATCTTTTGAAATTCTATTTTACAGTGGCTTCTCAGTGTAAGTGAGTCACGACTGCTTATCAGAATTTATGCTATTATCAGAGTATTTCTCCAGTAATCATAGAGTGTGAAAAGTCACCAAGAAAAATATTTATTTGCTTTTCTGATGCATATTACTTAATACCAGCAATGCACTTGGGTCGTCCCTTTCACATTTTTACTCTAGATCTCAAAGGAGTACCTGATTTTTATTCCTTGTTCTTTTCCTTTTTCTTTTGATAAGTGAGGTTTATCAGCACTTAGTACATTCACCAGATTTACTAACATCAGAACTTAACAGATGAGAAGCATTATTCTAGTTTTTGACTTAGTAATAAGATAGACAAAGTAAACTTAACTCAGATCAATATCAGAATTTGCTTGTGTCAATAGATTTCCACATAAATAATTACTTCAAACATGGGATCTTTAGAATATTAAAGACTACTAGGTCAGCATCTAGCATATTTATCCTCATTGGATCTGCTTGAAATATTGCACAAAGACAGGTGGCATACATGATATCAGGTCTACTAGCAGTTAGATAGAGTAAAGAGCCAATCATACCTCTGTAATCAGTAATATCTACTGATTTACTAGTATCCTTATCCAGTTTTGTTGCAGTGGCCATTGAAGTGGATGCACTTGAACAATCCTGCATACCAAATTTCTTCAGCAAATTTCTGGTGTACTTGGTTTGACAAATAAAAGTGTCTTCTTCATTCTGCTTGACTTGAAGGCCCAGAAAATAGCTAAGTTCCCCCACCATACTCATTTGATATCTTGACTGCATCAGCTTGGCAAACTTTTTGCAAAGTCTGTCATTTGTAGAACCAAAGATGATATCATCAACATATATCTAAATCAGAAGTAAGTCCTTTCCATGGTTGAGGTAGAACAGTGTTTTGTCTATAGTTCCTCTGTTAAATCCACTTTCCAGAAGAAACTGAGCTAAAGTCTCATACCATGCTCTTGGAGCTTGCTTAAGGCCATAAAGTGCTTTATCAAGCCTGTAGACATGATTTGGATATTTGGGATCTACAAAGCCTAGAGGTTGTTCAATATATACTTCCTCCTCTAATTCTCCATTGAGAAAAGCACTTTTCACATCGATTTAAAAGACAGTAAACCTTTTGTGAGCAGCATAAGCCAAAAATATCCTTATGGCTTCCAATCTAGCAACTGGTGCAAATGTTTCATCATAATCAATTCTCTCCTGTTGAGAATATCCTTTTGCAACCAACCTTGCTTTATTCCTTGTAATTATGCCATCACTATCAGTTTTGTTTCTGAACACCCACTTTGTACCAACAACAGATCTGTTCTTTGGTCTTGGCACTAGGGTTCAGACTTTGTTTCTTTCAAATTCATTTAACTCTTCCTGTATTGCTTGCACCCAATCAGCATCTTGAAGAGCTTCTTCCACTTTCTTTGGTTCAGTCTGAGAAAGAAAAGAATTGTAAAGACATTCACTTGAAGTAGCTGTTCTAGTTCTGACACCTGCATCAGGATTTCCAATTATCAAATCAGGTGTATGTGATTTAGTCCACTTCCTTGCAGATGGAAGGTTTTTTCTAGAACTGGATGCTCCCCCATGATCCATGCTATCTTCATCAACATTTTCTGATGCTCCCCCTGAAACTATGCTCTCTGAGTTGGATCCTACAGAATTTAGGGATTCAGAACTATCAGAACTTGGCTTATCAGAACTTGATGAATCAGAACTTGAAGAGCCAGTTATATGTTCTGATGCTTCTTGAGATATGGTTGTATCTTCAGTATGCTCCCCCTGCACAGGTGCATCTTCCTTTGGTGTAGTCACCATGGTTTCAATGACATCAGAGTTTAATCCATCAGAGTTTGTAGTATCAGGACTTAGTCTGTCAGAGTTTTCAGCATCAGAATTTAATTCTTCATTTTTGAATCTCAGCTGATCATGATCATTAAAATCTTCAAGTCCAGTAATCTTCTTATCATCAAAAGAGACATTGATAGATTCCATGACCACCCTTGTTCTCAAGTTGTAGACTCTGAAGGCTTTTGTGGAAAGTGGATATCCAACAAAGATTCCTTCATCAGCTTTTAGATCAAATTTGGATAGCTGTTCAGGATGAGTCTTAAGAACAAAACACTTGCATCCAAATACATGAAAATACTTCAAATTTGGCTTCTTTTTCTTCACCATCTCATATGGTGTCTTTCCATGCTTGTTAATGAGTGTTGCATTCTGAGTAAAACAAGCAGTCTGCACAGCTTCAGCCCAAAAATAGGTTGGAAGCTTTGCTTCATCAAGCATAGTACGTGCAGCTTCAATGAGATTTCTATTCTTTCTTTCAACAACTCCATTTTGCTGTGAAGTTCCAGGAGCAGCAAATTCCTGCTTGATTCCATGGTTTTTGCAGAACTCTTCCATTGTCAAATTCTTGAATCCAGTGCCATTATCACTTCTTATTATCTTCACAGAATCTTTGACCAACTTATCCAGTTTCTTGACATGATCAATCAAGATAAATGCAGTTTCACTTTTGTGTGCAAAAAATACACCCATGTGTATCTGGTGAACTCATCCACTATGACCATAGCATATTTCTTCTTTCCAATAGACATGACATTCACTGGACCAAATAGATCAACATGTAGTAGGTGATAGGGCTCAAGAATTGATGATTCAGTCTTGCTCTTGAATGAAGATTTCATTTGTTTAGCCTTCTAACAAGAATCACAAAGCCCATCAGGAGCAAATACTAACTTTGGCAGTCCTCTCACAAGATCTTTCTTGACTAGTTCATTTATATTGTTGAAATTTAAATGAGAGAGTTTCTTGTGCCAGTTCCAGCTTTCTTCAATTGATGCTATACTCATCAGACAGATTGCAGAACCATCAGTATTTGTTGAAAGCTTGGCTTCATAAATGTTACCACGCCTGTATCCTTGCTGAACAACTTTGCCTGTAGATTTACTTACAACTTCACAGTGTTCTTCAAAGAAATCCACATGATAACCTCTGTCACAAATTTGATTAACACTCAACAGATTGTGTTTAAGTCCTGAGACTAGAGCTACTTCTTTAATTATGACATTCCCAAGATTGATATTTCCGTATCCCAAGGTTTTTCCAATATTGCCATCTCCATAAGAAACACTTGGACCAGCCTTCTCCACAAAGTCTGAAAGCAGGGCTTTATTTCCAGTCATATATCCTGAACATCCACTGTCCAGAACTAGGATGTTTTTCCTGTTGCCCTGCAATCACAAAGACCACTAATGATTAGTGTTATTCCCAAGGAACGAACAATGAGATTTACAGAAGGGGGGTTGAATGTAAATCTCAAAACTTTTTCAAGTTTTGAGCAGTTTCAAAAGCTAAGTGTTTGATGAACAATTGTCTGTGAATTACTTTGAGCAGGTGAAGACAAATATATATTCAAAACACAAAAGTAAAGAACACAAAGGCTTCAAAAACTTTTCTGGTGGATTTGTTGTTCCACCAGAGATGTGTATTTAGAAAATCTGTGATTCAAAAGAATTGTTCACAGCTGCCTCCTAGTACAAACTAGATGATTTTCTCTCTATGTTTTTCTAAACAGCACTGGAAAATTCACCCTCTAATTACTAGCTGCAACTTGGTTTATATACCACCAAGTTTACAAGTGAAGACAGAAATTAAAATACAATTTAAAAAGTTCTTCACATGTTTCTTCTTCATTTCTCTATCCAATACAATCTAAGATAATCTTAGAATCTTTGAATACTTCTTTGTTTGCACCAGAATAGAAATGCTGCATTTTCTTGATTCTTCCAAGAGGCTACCACATTCCAATTGTCCCTGTCAACCCATGTGCCTCTGTCAGCTTATGAATTGTCACTGTCAACTGCTATGGGATTGAACATCAGTTGAAGCTTTTATCCGTTGATGCTTCATCAGTTGATGTTCTTATCCGTTGATGCATTTATCCATTGATGCATTTATCCGTTGATGCTTTAGAGACATCCGTTGATGCTTTAGCAGTTGAAGCTTTATCCGTTGATGGATGTTATCCGTTGAAGCTTTAGAGACATCCGTTAATGCTTTAGCAATTGAAGCTTTATCCGTTGATAGATGTTATCCGTTGAAGCTTTAGAGACATCCGTTGATGCTTTAGCAGTTGAAGCTTTATCCGTTGAAGGCCTTTAATCTAACATTTGATACTACTTCATTTATACGAAATTACAAGGCATGAAATATTTACAATTAGCCCACCTATTTCCATATCCACTAGTAGTCAACATGACTTATAATTTCCCACAACTTATACGAATTACAACTTAAATACAGAGACTGAAATGTGCTACAATACTAACCTTATTTCTAAGTAAAGCTACTCCATTAACAGATAGCCAAAGTGGTCTTATCCGTTGAGGCTACAGATACTAAATTTCTACTTAAGTGTTTTGTTTAATCTTATCATCAAACTAATACACATATTCCTAACAATCTCCCCTATTTATGTTCACTAGAATTTTGGACATAAATTCAGGGTTAACGTGATGATAACAAAACACTTAACAGATATATGAGTTGAAACAAGTAGAAATTCAAAAGTGCTGCAAAAGTGTATGTACTGAGATAGAATTGAAGAATTACATTAGTTCCAAGGGTGCTCCTTTAGTCTGAGCAAATCATTTTCTTTTCCTTTGTTCCCTTGTTTTCTTCCCTAGCCTCCTGTCATTTTCCTCTACTTGGAGTTGGAGTTGTCTGTAGAATTCAGCTTCATCTTCATCACTGATATCCAACTTAGATTGCATGTCCTTGAGAGTTTCATTACTGGCAATCTTGAGCTGGTCTTAAAGTCTGAAAAATCTTCTGACTCCTTTATTATCTCTGAACTCCATCAACCAATGAGGCGACTTATGAATTTTAGTTCCATGCTCAGGGATGAGTAACATTCTAGGCAGAGAATTAGGCTCCCTCCAAGTCTTCCTTATGCTGGAAATCTTGTTGAGAATCTCAGTTTTGGCAGTCCTGGTAAAACTAGTATCCCTTTTGATAGCTGAGTAGACTCTAATCAAGGTAGAGTAACCTTCATTCAGAATTCTGTAAAGGGGCCAAGTCCTTTCCCCATTTCCTTTGTACTTGAACTCTAATCTTTCTGGTAGCTGTCTGTAGGCATCTATTCCCCTTACTTCCTCCAGCTCATCCAGGTAAAGTTCAATGTCTGTTTGTTCCTTTATGTCACAAATGTGAACATAATCATCCTTTGATTGTGTCTTAGGATTAAGTTTCTGAGTGAATTTTCTTGAGGTTAGGGGAGGTGTTGATTTGGATTTTCTTTTCTGTTTCTTTGGTGGTGGAGAAGTAGTTAAGAAGGTGGGCAATTTGATGGTGTCCCAATTAATGGGTTCTTCCTTAGGAGTGATTGTTTCACTATGGATATTTATGTAGGGATCAGGCACAATAGGTTCAGGAATAGAAGGTAGTGGTTTGGATTTTGATTGGATTTCCTCAGTGTTATCTACAATCTTCCTTTTTGCATTGGCCTTCCTTCTGTTCCCTTTCTGCCCTTTCTTTCCTCACTCCTTTCTTCCACATCCTCACTAAACATGTTCCCCATACCTTCATCTTCACCCTTGTCTTCAATTTCTTTCATCTCTTCAAATTGACTTGACTTTAGCTATTTTTCAAGCTTTGCTTGTGCTCTTTTGTCAGCCCTTAGCTTTTCAGCTTCTTCCTTCAGCCTTTTGGTCTCTTCCCTCTTGGATTTTGAGAATTTGGGATGTCCTTGCATCACACATATGCTCTTTCCCTCTCTATAGATGATAGACATTAACATTCATTCCACTACATCCTTGGTCTCTTTGTGCCTTTTTATGTTTTCACCCAAAACTTTGTCTTCATCAGGTTTTGGAAGAGGAAAGTCCACTTCTTTCAATTGAGCAAAGTTGAGGGGGTTCTTTGTAGAGTCCTTGTCAAGTCTAGTGTTGGGCTTGAGTACCACAGGCTTTAAGTTCTTGAAGGAAGTTTCTCCAAACTTATTCCTCCTTACTGGCTTGTTTTCCATAGTGATTGGCTCAACCTTTGTGCTATGTTTCACAGATAAGGATTTTGTTGTAGTAGAGCCAAACACTTGTTGCATCCTTCATCAATTCTCCTTCTTTGCTCTTTCACCTGCATCTCAGCTGCTGCTAGCTGGATTAGATCAATCCCATCAAGCTTTCCTTTGATTTGAAGTGTAGGAGAAGTAGTGATGGCAGGAACTAGCACTTTGGATATTTGAATGTTTAAAGATGGCTCTCCTTCCCATTCCCCTTTATTCTCCCCCTTTTTGTTATCGTCAAGGAGAGGGATCAAGCCTTGTGCTTTAGCCAGCTGCATGAGAAGATTAGTCTGAGACTGTTGATTCTGAAGAATGGTGATCATAGAGTTTTCAATTACTTGAACTCTTTCCTCCAATTTGGCCATCTTCTTATCAGCATCTGATTCTTTTCTTAGTCTCAGTAGTAATTCCTGCATGGTACCAAAAGGCATGATTGAGTCCAGCTTCTCAGAGTTGTGGGACTTCAAGTCAGCTATATCCTTTTTGAGTTCATCCACACTTAGATTCTGTCTGAGTTGTTGCAGCTTTATGAGATGTAGAAAACTAGGTGGGCTTGAAGAATAGCCTTGGTACCAGCATCTGAAGTTTCCTGAAGTGCCTTTTGAATAGCCATTACTTGTTTGACCAAGGATACATTGAACTGTCCTGGTGTAGATTCCTTGGTCAAGGCCCATTCAGGTAAATCTGGAATTGAACTAGGGCCTTCATCTCCCCCTAAGTTCATGCTTCCATCAAATGAGGCAGAGTCATCATCATCAGAATTTACTCCAAATTCTTCAGATGGCTCACTAGCTTGAGAAGGCATCCTATTTATAGCAGCTTTATCCCTTTGTAGAGATTCTGAAGTGTGTACTAGGTGCAAAGTCTTTTCTGCCTCCACATTGCCCTGAGTAGCCAATAGTTGATAGGCTGACACAGGATGAGTAAAAGTGTCAGCATCCAAGGAAATGTTATCAATTACAGCTTTGTAGTGTTGCTGAAATTGTCTTTCCTTTTCTGCATCATTGACTCACTAGTAATGGCAGGATCCACCCTTATACCTTCTGTACCTGCTTTTCTCTCAATTTCTCTATATTCTTGCATCAGGGGCTTCCCCTGGCTCACACTCCTCACACCCTCACCCTCACCTACTAAGAAGGCACTCCTCTCACTTTCTTTTGCCATGCTGGAAGAAATAGCATGCATATTTAGACTCTCAAGCTCTCCTTTTCCCTGGGAGCAACCCAGCCTCTCACTCAAAATTTCACTCCCTTCCCTCAATCCTAGAAGTGATTGTACAGTAACTATGTCTTCTACACTTGGATTTGACTCATTGATTGGTGTAGAGACCATCAACGGATAGGGAGTATCCGTTGAAGTAGAAACTGATGGTATCAACGGATAACGGCTGTTAAGCTTATCCATCGAAGAACAACCACTTGTCAATGGATGAGGGATATCCATTGAAGAAGGAAAAGAAGTGGAAATTGAAAGTGACGTAATTGTTGAATCTGTGTGGATTGATTATAATTTAGGTGACACAGATTCTTCAACTAAGTTTGAAAGAATTGGCTGGTGATCCAATAAATCATCTAAAAGATGATGATCACCAGTGTTTGAGTGGGGCTCCTCCCTGAGTTGTAAAGAGGGAGGATCAGGAATTGATGTGAATATCATGTCCACATCCAAAGATGGTGAGGGAGAATTTGGTGATTGATGTGTATCAATTTTGAGAGAATGGGGCTGTGACTCCACATTTGTTGGAGTCACATCAAACTGAGTTTGAGAAGGCATAGATACAGGTGGTTGTATCTGTGCTGTGTGTGCACCCTGTGTGGAAACTAGGGTTTTGACCTTCTTCCTTCTTGAAAAGGATTTTATAGGTGAGTGTGTGGCTTCAGTGTCCCTCCCTCTTTTGTTCTGTGTCCCTGGTTGGGGATTATTTTCAATAGCTGCACCCTTTTGGGAGGATACAACTAGGGATGAGTTTGAGTCCTTTTCAACCACCGCAGTCTTTTGAGAAACTGTGGCTTGACTGGATGGGGTTCCACTTACCTCTCCTACCTTATCCTGGGGGTTTTCTTGATGTTCACCCCTCCCCTCACCACTCATACCCTGTTCACTCCCCTCAGGGTTTATGGTAGTTGTTACAACTGTTGTCTTTTGAGAAACAAAAGAGGTGGCTTTCTTTGACTTTGGCTTTGAAACTCTAGGTTTGGTGGCCTTGGTAGGAATCTGTTGGGACAAAGACACAGATTCCATGGCCACACTTGAAGGCAAAGAAATTATGGGGTTGGAAGTAGTAGGAGTTGAAGAAGTAATTACCTCACTTACCTGAGGTGCATTCATGATTGGTAAGTATACCAGTGGCACCTGATTGTTGAGGTTAATTCTCAAAAGGTCTGCAAGGACCCTTTTCTCTTGTGCCCAGCATTTGAGTTTATTATTCTCATTTGTTATGACCAAATCTTCAGCAACATGGTTAGCCAATAACATAAAGAATCTAGCATAGTAGATGTTATGAGGTCTATTTGCCTTGTTACCTAATCTAGTACCCAATTCTCGCATTACATAATTACTGAAATTAAAGTACCTATCAGAAACTAGCATATAGAGCATATTAACCAGAGATGAAGTTATTGCATCAAAATTACTAATTTTCCCAGAGAAAACCTTAATAAAGGCATCACCAAGAAAACTCCATTCTTTCCTAAGGCCTTTTCTTCTAATACTACCTAGACTAGCAGAATCAAAGGAATAGCCTATGGAATCTAACATGCTAGATACATCACTATCAGTGTGTGGGGTCATGGCATTGTTCTCAGGTAATTTGAAACAAGACTGTATATCATCACAGTTAATACAGTAATCCTTACCTTTGAGAGAGAAGGTGATGGTCATATCAGTGGGGTTGAACTCTGCAGTTGTCCAAATCTCCTCAATTACCTCACAGTAAAGTGTTGGGGCTTCCAGCATTGCATAGCTTAGTTTGCAGTTTTTGATGAAGTCCATCATCTTGTGATAATCTGAGTGGGCATCATTCTTTTCCACAAAAGCTACGAAGTTGTTTTTCTCATAGACAAATCCAGACTGGGACATTAACTTTACTACTGGTGCCATTAGAGTGAGTAGAAGTTGCAGAGAGAAGTTGAGAATTTTGGGAGAGAAAGAGGGTAAAAGACTTTTGATAATTCAAGAAAGCGTAAAAGTAAAAATAAGAATTCAAGGGGGCTTTTATACTTTCTCAAATTAAAACGTAAAGAGAATAATTAAACACTGTTTTAAGTGAATTACAGCCGTTTGAGAATAAAAGAAAATTGTAAGTATTCTGAAAACTGCCTTTAATACATACAACTGTTATATATGTATGTATCAACGGTTAAGAAAATAGAATCAACGGCTGTGACTCACTCGAAACGACTGATGTGACACTTCAACGGATGAGGTAAAGAGCTATCCGTTGAAGATGAACACAATTTTATCCGTTAAAGGATAAAATTACCAGAAATGTATTTGTCTTTCAACGGATAATGGACATCCGTTGATAGAACAATTTTGGCTTTTAACGGATAGGGAATATCCATTGATAGAATAACCTTTACTTAAAGCCAACTTTGTTCTTGCAGCAAATCCATTTCAGGCTACAAGGTAAATTACAGTTAGAAAAAGAATTTAGGAGTAATTAAGCATACCTAGCTCACTTACCAATCTTGTGAATGTTGATTCATCAAGTGGCTTGGTAAATATGTCTGCAATTTTCTTTTCACTTGGAACAAAATGAAGTTCCACTGTACCCTTCATCACATGTTCCCTGATAAAGTGATACTTGATGTCAATGTGCTTGGTTCTTGAATGCTGCACTGGATTTTCAGTAATGGCAATGGCACTTGTGTTATCACAGAATATTGGAATTTTGTCAACATTTAGTCCATAGTCAAATAGTTGATTCCTCATCCATAATATCTGTGCACAGCAACTGCCAGCAGTAATGTACTCAGCTTCAGCTATTGATGTAGAAACAAAATTTTGCTTCTTGTTGAACCATGACACAAGCTTATTCCCTAGAAATTGATAGGTGCCAGTTGTACTTTTCCTGTCTAATTTGCAACCTGCATAATCTGCATCTGAGTAGCCAATTAGATCAAAATTAGATTCTCTAGGGTACCAAATTCCTAGATTTGGAGTCCCTTTGAGATACCTGAAAATTCTTTTAATAGCAAATAGATGAGATTCTCTAGGATCAGCTTAAAATCTAGCACAAAGACATGTAGAAAACATTATATCAGGTCTACTGGCAGTTAAATATAGAAGTGAGCCAACCATGCCTCTATAGCTTGTAATGTCCACAGACTTTTCAGCCTTATTTAATTCAAGCTTAGTGGCAGTGGTCATGGGAGTTTTTGCAGATGAACATTCCATTAAGTCAAACTTCTTTAAAAGATCATAAATATATTTAGTTTGGCTAATGAAAATTCCACCACTAACTTGTTTAACTTGTAATCCAAGAAAATAAGTTAGTTCTCCCATCATGCTCATTTCATATTTACTTTGCATTAATTTAGCAAACTTTTTACAAAGTTTATCATCTGTAGAGCCAAATATAATATCATCTACATAGATTTGAACAAGTATTGTAGAGCCATTAACATTTCTAAAGAAAAGAGTTTTGTCAACAGTACCTCTTGTGAAGTAGTTATCTAGGAGAAATTTTGACAAAGTCTCATACCAGGCTCTAGGTGCTTGCTTTAGTCCATAGAGTGCTTTCAATAGATAGTACACATAATCTGGAAAATTTGGATCTTCAAATCCTGGAGGTTGGCTCACATAGACTTCTTCCTCCAATTCTCCATTCAGAAAGGCACTCTTGACATCCATTTGATAGACTTTGAAATTGGCATGGGCTGCATAGGCTAGAAAAATTCTGATGGCTTCAAGTCTTGCAACAGGAGCAAATGTCTCATCAAAATCTATTCCCTCTTGTTGAGAGTAGCCCTTGGCAACCAATCTAGCTTTATTCCTTATGACAATGCCATTTTCATTTATCTTGTTTCTGAATACCCATTTTGTATGAATAGAACTTTTGTTCTTTGGCTTGGGTACCAGCTTCCATACTTTGTTCCTTTCAAATTGGTTTAGCTCATCTTGCATAGCTAAAATCCAATCTGGATCCATTAAAGCTTCTTCCACACTCTTAGGTTCCTCCTGTGATAGAAAACTACTGTATAGACATTCATCTTGAGTAGCCCTTCTAGTTTGCACCTTAGATGTTGCATCACCAATGATTAGTTCAAAGGGATGATTCTTGGTCCATTTCCTTTGAGGTGGTAGATTAGCTCTAGATGAGGTTGCCTCAGTATTGTCATGATGTGAGACAGAGTGTTGATTGGTTGAAACTCCCCCTGAGTTGTTGGCCCTTTGTGAGAAACTGGGAGTTCTATCAACTGATGGTGTAAATTGATTATCCGTTGATGGACTGTGATCAACGGATGCTTCTATATGTACTTTAACGGATGATGCACTTTGTCTTTCAACGGATGCTGCATTACTCCTGTCAACGGATGCTGAATTATGACTTTCAACTGATGCAGCATTTTGTTTATTATCCAGAGACAGATTTCTAATCCCTTTTGAAGTGTCTTCTCCATCATTTTCTTCTTCACTATCATCACAATATATCTCAATGTTGTCAAATTTGAGTCCTTCATGATGTCCCTCATCTGATAGTCCATCAATCTTTTTATCATCAAACACAACATGCACAGATTCCATAACAATGTTGGTTCTTAGATTGTAGACCCTATATGATTTTCCAGCAGAATAACCAACAAATATCTCTTCATCAGCCTTTGTATCAAACTTCCCTTTGTGATCAGGTTGGTATCTTAGAATGTAACATTTGCAACCAAAGACATGAAGAAAGTTTAACGTTGGTTTTCTTCTCTTGAACAATTGATAGGGAGTCATGCCTTTTGCCTGATTGATTAGAGAAATATTCTGAGTGTAACAAGCACAGTTAACCGCCTCAGCCCAAAAGTATGTTGGGGGCTTTGACTCTTCAAGCATAGTTCTTGTAGCTTCAATTAGTGATTTGTTCTTCCTTTCCACCACACCATTCTGTTGTGGAGTCCTTGGAGCTGAGAATTCATGCATGATCCCATATTCTTCACAGGACAACCTAATGGTGGTATTTCTGAACTCAGTTCCATTGTCACTCCTGATATTCTTTACTTTGAAATCTGGATGATTGTTGACTTGCTTGATATGATTGATAATGATTTCACTAGCTTCATCCTTTGATCCTAGAAAGTAGGTCCATGAGAACTTTGAAAAATCATTTACAATCACCAGGCAATATCTTTTCTTTAAAATTGACAATACATTGACTGGTCCAAAAAGATCCATGTGTAGTAGTTGTAATGGTTCATCAATTGCTGATTCAAGCTTCTTACTGAATGATGCTCTCTTTTGCTTTCCTTTCTGACAAGCATCACACAGTCCATCCCTTGAGAATTCTACTAGAGGCATTCCTCTAACTAAGTCCTTTTTGACTAGATCATTCATTGTCTTGAAATTCAAATGGGACAGCTTCTTGTGCCATAACCAACTTTCATCCTGACTTGCTTTGCTGAAAAGACAAGTGATTGATTCTGCATCTGTAGAGTTGAAGTCAGTCAAGTACACATTCCCTTTTCTAACTCCAGTTAGAACCACTTTGTTTTCCTTCTTACTTGTGACAACACAGGCTTCAGAATTGAAGGAAACAGCATTCCCTCTATCACATAGTTGACTGATGCTCAGAAGATTGTGTTTGAGACCATCAACTAATGCAACTTCATCAATGATGACATTTTCCTTTGAAATCAAGCCATATCCCATAGTGAACCCTTTGTTGTCATCTCCAAAGGTTATGCTAGGGCCAGCTCTCTCCTTGAACTCTGTGAGCAGGGTGAAATCTCTTGTCATGTGCCTTAAACAACCACTGTCCAAGTACCATAGATTCCTTCTTTTTCCCTGCACACAATAAAATCAAATCAAGTTGATTTTGGTACCCAAGTTTCCTTTGGTCCAGCCTTCTTAGTCTTTTTCCTAGACTTCATACTTCCTGCATCTTTTGACTTAGGTAACCTTGGGTCATTGGTCTCAGATGTAGTTGGTTGAAGTGTAGGGTTAGTCACAGAATCATTTAGCACATTTGGTTGAATTTGATAAGGCATAGATTGTGCAAACATGTTATTCCACATAGGCATGTTGTATGGCATCTGAGGCACACTAAATGCAGCAAAATAAGGATTATTAACATATGGCATATTTGCAAAATGTGCATGAGGATTCTGTTGAGACATAACAGGCATAGCATGCTGAGGTGACATAGACATGTTAGGCACGGGAGGAGTTAAAGGCATGGGAACATTCTTAACATACTTGCAGTTAGCAGATAAGTGATTAACACTTTTACAATGCACACAACTTTTTCTGGGAGCATACTTATCAGGTGTGTAATTGTTGTGTTTGTTAATCCCTACATTCCCATTTCTGTTAGATTTCCTTTTAGTTTCCTTTTTATCCTCAACCAACTTAAGCCTATTTTTCAACTGGTCTAAGGTCATGTGTCCTATATTCACCTTACTAGCATCTTTGGATGTGCTAGCCTCTTCTTTGACAAAGTTCTTGGAAGTTGAACCAAACTTCTTATTGAGATTTTTCAAATTATCCTTTTTAGAATCATTTGCATGTTTTAATTGATGAGCTTTCAACGGATTCTCCTTTTCTTCCTTCAACGGATAACTTTCATCATCCGTTGATTCCACATCCGTTGATAATCCATCAATTAATTCAATTTCTTTTTTGTTTTTCTTCCAGGCATTCTCGCAGAATGATTCAATTCCTTGAACCTTGGCAATTTGAGCACTAACATCCCTAGATGTTTTCCAGGCTTTAATCACCTCTTGCTCTCTCTAATTGTTTAGAAAGTATCTCTACTCTCTTAATAGATTCAGCTAGCTCACTTTCAACAGATGAATAATGTAGTTTAATTTTCTCTAGGTCAATTAACTTATTTTCTAGCACAGCGTTTCTATCACTTAAAAATAGATTATTCTCTTTAATTAAGAGACACACGCAAATGATACAATTCAGTAGACATGTCATTGATAGCATCATTGCATTCATCTTTAGTAAGCTGTGATAGATCAGTAGTTATTACCTGGTTGCTAGATGAACTAACTTCAATTTATTCAGAATCAACCATGAGAGCCAAGTTGACATATTCCACATCTTCATCCTCTTCAGCTCCATCAGCTACCCAGTCTTCTTCTTGAGTGATGAAGGCCCTCTCTTTTTGCTTGAGCAGTTCAAAATATTTCTTCTTGTAATCAACTGCCTCAAACTTCTTCTTATCAGTAGATGGCTTTCTACACTTATCTGCAAAGTGTTCACTAATTCCACAGTTGTAACATTTGAACTTTGATTTATCAACCATATTTCTGTTTGGTTTAGCGGCTCTAGTGTTTTTCTTAAATTTCATCTTTGCAAATCTCCTGGACAGGAATGCAAGATGCTCATCAACTCCATCAGAGTCATCTTGACTGGAGTTATCCTCTATGTCAACAGCTACTTCCTTTCCCTTGCTTGATTCTTGCTTGCTTACACCAACCTTGAAACTTGGTATTGATCTCACAGTCTCTTTTCTGCATTCTTCCTTTTCATTTTCAGCTACCAAAACAACTGATCCTCCTTTCTTCCTTCCCTTTTCCAACACCTCATCCTGCTCCAACTCAAGTTCATAAGTCTTCAAAATTCCATACAATCTTTCAAGAGTAAAGTCCTTATAATCTTGAGAATTTCTTAAGGAAACAGTCATGGGTTTCCATTCCTTTGGCAAGGACCTTAAAAATTTAAGATTTGAGTCCTTCACCTGGTACACTCTACCATACAGCTTCAGTCCATTCAACAGCTTTTGGAATCTATTGAATGTGTCATTTAAAGATTCACCTTCTTCAAAATGAAAATACTCATACTGTTGAATGAGAAGCTGCATCTTGTTTTCTCTTACTTGTTCTGTACCTTCACACAGCAACTGAACTGTGTCTGTCCCAAATCTCTTTGGCAGTTGTACAATTGATCACATTATCAAACATGTCTTTATCCAGGCCATTAAACAAAATATTCATGGCCTTCTTGTCCTTGTGGACTTCATCAGTGTCTTCAATTGTCCATTCTGCTCTAGGCTTTGGAATGGATTGGCCAACAGCAGCTGTAGCTGTAGCAACTATGGCTACTTTGTGGGGAATGTGAGGACCATTCACTATGCAGTTGACATAACCTTCATCTTGTGAAAGAAGATGAATGTGCATCTTCAACTTCCAGTGGTGATAACTGTCTTTATCAAGAACTGGGATCTTTACACCAATATCCTTCTTGCTCATCTTTGTTAGTAGAAAAGACCTTTAAACTCTTTGTATGTTGAGAGCTTGCTCTGATACCAATTGTTATTCCCAAGGAACTAACAATGAGATTTACAGAAGGGGGTTGAATGTAAATCTCAAAACTTTTTCAAGTTTTGAGCAATTTCAAAAGCTAAGTGTTTGATGAACAATTGTGTGTGAATTGCTTTGAGCAGGTGCAGACATATATATATTCAAAACACAAAAGTAAATAACACAAAGGCTTCAAAAACTTTTCTGGTGTATTTGCTGTTCCACCAGAGATGTGTATTTAGAAAATCTGCGATTCAAAAGAATTGGTCACAGCTGCGTCCTAGTACAAACTAGATGATTTTCTCTCTATGTTTTTCTAAATAGCACTGGAAAATTCACCCTCTAATTACTAGCTGCAACTTGGTTTATATACCACCAAGTTTACAAGTGAAGACAGAAATTAAAATACAATTTAAAAAGTTCTTCACATGTTTCTTCTTCATTTCTCTATCCAATGCAATCTAAGATAATCTGAGAATCTTTGAAAACTTCTTTGTTTGCACCAGAATAGAAATGCTGCATTTTCTTGATTCCTCCAAGAGGCTACCACATTCCAATTGTCCCTGTCAACCCATGTGCCTCTGTCAGCTTATGAATTATCACTGTCAACTGCTATGGGATTGAACATCAGTTGAAGCTCTTATCCGTTGATGCTTCATCAGTTGATGTTCTTATCCGTTGATGCATTTATCCGTTGATGCTTTAGCAGTTGAAGCTTTATCCGTTGATGGATGTTATCCGTTGAAGCTTTAGAGACATCCGTTGATGCTTTAGCAGTTGAAGCTTTATCCGTTGAAGCTTTAGAGACATCCGTTGATGCTTTAGCAGTTGAAGCTTTATCCGTTGAAGGCCTTTAATCTATTAGTTGATACTTCTTCATTTATACGAAATTATAAGGCATGAAATATTTACAATTAGCCCACCTATTTGCATATCCACTAGTAGTCAACATGACTTATAATTTCCCACGACATATACGAATTACAACTTAAATAAAGAGACTGAAATGTGCTATAATACTAAACTTATTTCTAAGTAAAGCTACTCCATCAACGGATAGCCAAAGTGGTCTTATCCGTTGAGGCTACAGACACTAGATTTCTACTTAAGTGTTTTGTTTAATCTTATCATCAAACTAATACACATATTCCTAACAATTAGTTTTAAGGACCCAGACTTGCTTGGATCCTGTGGCCTTATTAAGGTTGTTAACATTTGCAGCGGATTTAGCATCAGAGTTTATGTTAACATTTTTCTTATCAGAACTTACACTATCAGACTTTGAATCAGAACTTACACTAGAATGAACAATGCTAACTTTCTTTAAAGAAGGTTTTATTTGATAATAATCATAGTACAAACTATGATATTCCTTACAAGTATAAATGGAATGCCATAAACTACCACAATGAAAACAAGGATTTTGTGGCTTATATCTAACATACTGACTCTTAACTCCTGACTTTGAAGATAAGGAGTTTATGTTCTTATTCTTCCTGCAAAAAGAAGCCAGATGGTTAGAACTTCCACAGTTATGACATATTTTTCTAGGAGCATTAGGAACAGGTTTATAATCATTGCTTTTATTCACACCTTCCTTTCCATTCCTATTTTTCCTAGGTGATTGTACCTTGTTTGCATTCTTAATATCTTTCAGCTTATGCTTAAGCTGCTTCTTTGTCATTAAGCCTTTGTTAACTTCAGTTGTCTTTTCCTATTTTAGTTTATCAGAAGTTAATTCCTCTTTTACTTCCAATTTCTCAGCTTCAGACTTTACAGCTACAAACTTAACAGGTTTTATCTTTGGCTTTTGTTTAACAACTATAGGCTTAATGTCTACAGTTCCTTTATCATTCTTATCATCTCCATAACCTAAGCCCTCTTTCCAGTTTCCACTACTTAACAAATTTTGAATTGTTCTGCCAGAGTTAGTCCAAGTCCTGATAATCTCTCTTTCCTTTTCTAACTCAGCTTTTAGAGATTCATTCATTTTAAGTACTTCATCCCTAACATAGAAAGCATCATCTCTATCTTTCTGAGTTTGATGGAACATGACTAACTCTTTTTCTAAATAATCATTTCCCTTTTTACAAGCAAGATTTTCAGAAGTTAATCTTTCACATGTTAAAGTTTGATCTCTATAACTAATGAACATGGTTTTAAGATATCTTCTCAACTCATTAATATCATCAGTATAAAAGGCATAAGTAGTTTGAGGTACCTTTAACTCAGCAGCTTCACGACTGCTATCAGCATTTGCCATATCAGCATTTGCCATCAAGGCATAGTTCTCCTCACTTTGAGAATCTGAAGTGTTTATCCAGCTTTTCTTCTTTGTGACAAGAGCCTTGCCTTTGTCATTCTTCACTTTCTTGCAATCAGGAGATATGTGGCCTTTCTCACCATAGTTGTAGCATTTGACATTGGTGTAATCTCCTCTGTCAGACTTCCCTCCTTTTCCTTCAGATTTTCTGAAATTCTTCTTATCAGAACTTGCATATATCCTGGAAAACTTCTTTCCCTTCCTGAACTTCTTGTATGCAATCCTTGTGATTCCTTTCATCATAAGAGCACACAGCTTCATCATCTCTTCATCAGCATCCATCTCAGGCGTGCTTTCAGTTTCTGAGTCACAATCACTATCAGAACTTGTTGACTCAGTATCAGACTTTGTGAAGAGAGCATTACCCTTGCCTTTCTTTGAGGTAGCTGCCTTGGGGGATTCTTCTTCAGCCTTAAGAGCAACTGTCCTTGACTTTCCTCCTTTCCTCTTGCTTCTTTGTTCCATCTCAAGTTCATGAGTCTTGAGCATCCCATAAATTTCATCAAGAGTTGTTTCTTCAAGATTGTAGTTGTCTCTTACAGTTGTTGCCTTCAAATCCCAGCTTTCAGGAAGAGCTAACAGGAATTTAAGGTTTGAATCTTCAAGATTATACTCCTTATCAACCAGAGACAAATTGTGGCGCCCTCCGAACCCGGGTCAGAAGTTTGGGGTCCACAACACAACCACAATATATCAACATGTACAAGAAATATTATTTATAATGACCCTGCTTCAAAAAACCATGGATCGCAACAGGTTAAAGTATGAAAACAAGCCACAACCTTAATTATTACATCGTACCAAATCCCAACTAATTTAACTTACAATTGATGATAAAATCGTTCTTACAATTTGACTATCTCTATACCACATGAAGCTTCTGCTAGCTCGATTCCACTCAACTGGAACCTTAGCCCGCACTTTGGACTGAGGAACTTCACTATCATCCATATTCTTTTCAACTGAAAAAAAATATAAAAGAATCGCAAGGGTGAGCTAACTAGCTCAGAAAGTCATAATGGTGATAATTAAGGTTAAACAATGATCAAATGAGATGATTCAAAGGAATCAAGTTTCTTTTTAACTAATCATTAGAATTGGATATTCATTTTAAGTTTTAAAACCAAGGTTAGGCTGCTGATCAGTCACGCACTAACCCCGAGCAAAGCACACATCACTGCTCTAATTACTGGATCCAAGGCACACATTGGCCTAACTTGACCATTGGTATGGTCTGACCACGAATCTGGTCCTCATATATAAAAACTATCCAATCCTAAAGCAGTTCAATATGATAAACGATATAATTCAATAAAACAAGATCATAATCAATAATGATTAAACATTTGAATAAAACGTAAGGGAACTCATGGATATCACAAGGGTATATCAGGGTATGTAAAAGAAACGGTTTTCAATCTGTAAAAGAATCAGGTATTGAACAAATAGTGATTTTTCGAGGTATAGTTCTTTAATGTTATAAAGAATGGTTGGAGTATAAAAGTTTCTGTGTTTTCAAACCATTTTCTACTGGTATTTGGTAGTTAAACATTTGGGAAATAGTATCATATTTGTGTGGTTTGGTGTCTGAGGATCAACAAAGGATGGTTTACAAATAACAAGGCTTACGGCTCAAGATCAAGAAAATCAGGGATTCAAGGGTAAATAGTTTAATGCACTTGCAATGTAAACAAGAGTTATTTTGAATAATAGCGACATGTTATGAAACAGTTCGAAAACATTGGTAATATATCTTGAAGAAAAGTTCGAAAATACTTGCCTTACAAGGCTTTACAACTATTACTGATCAACTCTGAGCCGACTCTGCTGCTCAGGTTCTAACGTCCAACCACTAGCTTCCATTGGATTCGACTCCGACACTCAGGTCTTTCTGTTGAAACTCTATTGAGATCGTCAACTGACCACTATGTTATCTTTAGTCCATCGTCCACTTTCAGGTTCCCGACTATAACCTATAGGGTCGAAATACCTTATATTAGACGTCTAGGTATGCTTGACATATCCTCGATACTAATTCTTACCCAACGATATTTAAATCCGACTCATAACACATACTGTATTGCAATACAGGCATCAATTAGGGTTCACGTTCTCGAAAATCGATTCAGTGTTTGTTTTCAGAAAGTACGTATACTTGTTATCGTATGAAATTAGGGTTATTGGTTTTGACAAAACGTTCCACTACAATGTACAATTCAGGTTTTGTATAAAATTTACGTTTATGTACATACTTATACTCACTCGACGTCCCGATAATTCCAGGGTACGTTCCCGTATTTTCGTAGTTCGATTTCCCAAAAATCGGGCAGCGTCTCCTTTGTTTATCGGACTACCCGTCGAATACAATTGACGTCAAACCAACTACAATCAAGTTCACAACAACCATAACCCAAAATCCAACCACCAATTCAAGCCAACAATCAATCCAATCACAATTTATTCACTAACTTACGTACTTGACTTTAATATAAAAATCAAATTCTCGTTTCAAAGATAATTTCATGAACTAATTTATTTATTTTAAAATATTAGGACTCAGATAACGATCATCACAGTCCACCGTCGGCTCACCGAGGCTCATCGTCGGCGGCGGTAAAATTTACGGGTACCCGATTAAATTCGGGCTTCCAACGCAAATTTCACCGATTAGGTTTTATAATATACCGCACGAAAGCAATTTTATTTCACGAACCCCAATCAAGTAATTTCTGCAGGAAAGGGATTAAGATTAAAATTAACAAAAATCACAACCCAGCTAGAAGCACGCGCAAACACTCGGCCCCAACCGGAAAATAACCGGAATTTGTGCGACTCAGGCAGCCAAAGAACAGAGCAACTATAGTAACATGGCAGGACTACAACAGAGACACACACATAGCAGCTATACACGCACAGACCCACATATACATACAAGCAGAAACACCACTGGAAAAGCCTTAGCCGGCCGGAACTCCGGCGGTGGCTTACCGGAGAAAACGAAGGTCACAGCCCGAGAAGAGAAGTCGGGAAAAGTAGAATCACAGGGGAAAACAAGATGTTCACGGGGAGGGAAACACCCGGAGAAGAAAAAGAAAAGAGATTGAGTAAGATTAACTAGAAGAGAGAGGTGGGTCTGCGTGTGCGTGTCTGTGTTTTTATCCTTTTATTTCATTCTCTTACTGGTTTATAAGGTAACACGTGTCCAAAATTTTACTGAAAATACGACACGTGTATTCGAGATAATCACGAAAGCCCTGAGACTCAGTTTGTCCCGATATGACGTCGTAAATAAGCTATTAACGATACATATCGCGCATTAAAATTTAATCTAAATAATTTCAAAATAATCTTAAAATTTCCGGAATATTAAAAAGTTAATAAAATAAAAATTTTGCAATTTTTTATGTATTTCTTAAACGCACTCCATACCCGCAATTCCTAACTAACGAACCGAGCTGTATTTAAAATAGATTCAGAAAATCATGAAAATAGTCTTAAAATGTTATAAATATCCCGAAGTAATTAAAAACATAATTTTCATACTTTTAAAATAATTTTTGAAACGCAATTTATGCCCGCTTTATGCAAATAAATTTGCGCTAAATCCACTTTTAAAAGTGAAAACAGTTCAATACGATCCCATAATTAATCGCGCGGACAACCCGATACACTATAAATCACATATGGATAATAATCAAACAACACATAGCGGTTAAAACCAACACGCATATTTTATTTATTTACTAATTTCCATAATTGCATGATTAAATAATTCAAAAAGATTACACGAGTTGTTATATCCTTCCCCCCTTAAAAAGATTCTGTCCTCAGAATCTGGTTTAGTTACACAAGTGAGGATAATTGTCAAGCATATCTGACTCTAATTTCTAAGTAGACCCTTCTACTCGAGGGTTCAAACGTACTTACTATAGATATACACTCATTTTCAATGATTTGCCTTTAATGATCTAGAATTTGGATTGATCACTATATGGAGAACAACTTGGACAAGAGCCCCATTGGCTCCTGATCAATTACTTAATTCAAACCCCAATACTTATCACTTTAACATTGACAAGTAAAATACATTAGGTGTACACACGGGTGTGACGGTCATATCATTTATGAACAACTTTATCTATATTTATCAATACCTCGAATGGTTCATTAATTTTAGGACTTAGCTTGTCCCTTCTACTCAAACTTATCCAATCTCTTTCAAAATGACACTTTTACTAACACTATTGGTCCTATTTCTATACTCATACTTTCTTTCAATACAATTTCGTCTTCTTTCTTTGTCTACTCCGAGCTGTTTTAACCAATAGCACTACGCTCTTGGTGTGTAGAATTAACTTAGAATTTAACAACTTCCTTTCTCTCACTTTATCTAAATAATAAAAAAATGGGAACTTACACTCGCGTCCGCATGAAGCTTGGTTAAGTAGCATTCCAAAGCTGACATCGATGATAAATAATCATTCCAGTGTTTTCTTAAAAACTCAATCTCTCAATATATCTTACAGTTCCTGAATCACTTTCGTACTTTGACTCTCCGTTTAAGGATGATAGGCGGTGCTTATTTTCAACTTGGTTTCCAAACATTTGAACATCTTTTACTCCTTTTCCATCAATTAAGGCTGAAAAGTAATCTCATATTTTCATGTACTATTATTTTTAAATATTTGAACTTTAGATTTCACTCTATCCAATTCGTTTATTAACTTCTTGGTGGTCTTAATTACATCCAATCCTTTCTGTCGGCCTAAAACATCCGTTACCATACGGTTTTGCTTAGGTGGTTATTAATGGATTAATTCAGAATCATTTGTTAACCTTAGTCAAAATTTTATTCTTGAAGACTCAACGTATAGTTGCTTTCCTTCTGATCTTCGGAGAAAAAATCTTTGGGCATTCCATGCAGACTTTCTTATTCCTTGAGTAGCTGAGGATGTTATTAATAAATATAGTTTGCTTATCCAAGTACTCCTTATGCACCACGTTCCTTAATTCCTTATAGCCACCTGATACACTCGTCATTTCAAATAATATCACCAGAATTTACAATGCTCTTAACTCACTTTAATCGTAATCTCTGATATTTTCTCAGGTTGGATCTTAAGTTAATCCTCGAGATATAATATATTGCTTGAATTAGGTCTCGTAGGAATTTAATTCTTTATAAGGGTCACTTATTCTTATTCGTTGTTTTGCTAAACTCCCACTTCACGATTCACCTCTTGTAAAGTCACTTCCTGGGTCTGCCTTATCCACTAGGCTTTCCAATACTTCATCTTAAATCTTTGACATCTCTTCAATAACTTAAATACTTAATATTGTGAATTCCCTGTGGGATCTCATTTCTTAATTTTTCTACTTGACATCTTATCTTTCCCTTCACAGCTTCAACTGAAAGGTTACACTATCCATCTTTCTTCCTTTTGGATTATGAACTTTAGCTTCCAATTCCAACTTTCAGAATTCTATAGTTAATTCCTCTGGTATAGTTTCTATGTGCGTTATTACTTTCCTCTATCTTTGCTTTTCCTCGTGAACACATACTTCAACCTCTTATGGCCCGTATAGATCTTACACCTTTCTCCATACATATCATGTTTCCCAAATCTTTCAAAACGAATATTATTACTGTTAATCCCAAATTATGGGTAGGATACTTCTGCTCATAAGGTTTCGGTTGTCTGGATGCATATACAATAACTCTATTATGCTGCATCAACACACATCATATTTCCTAATGAGAAGCATCACTATACACTACTAAACCTCCTTGATGTTTTTAAGTTGATAAAACATGTACTGGAACCATTCTTTCATTTGGCTCCACAAAACTTTCCCTTCATCCTTCTCTTTTTCACAAACTTCTTGCTTTTCCTGGTTAGCTTCGTCCAAGATATTGCAACTTTCACGAAATCTTGCACAAATTTCCAATAGTAACCGACCCATGATAAAACTTCTTACTTTTGTTGGTGTTTCTGGTCTCTTATATTCATAATAATTTTAGCTTCTGTTGAATCTGTTTTGATCTTCTTTACATGGACTATTTATGCCGAGAACTATATTTCATACAACTTCTTTCTTCTCCAACTTCCCAGTCATCATTAAAAGCTTTGCATGATCCTCCATTGACTTTAAGTATCACAACTATAGCTTACTCGGATATTCCTTAAAGGTGCTGTCCATCCAGTTCAAATATTACTGGTATATTGGTTTAATCTTTGATATATCCATAGGTTTAATCTTCAATTGGTGAAATACCAAGTCTTAAATCAATCTCATAAAAATACTTTGCTTCTTTCGTTTGATCAAACAAATCATTGGATCAAGGTAACAGATACTTTCTTTTGATAGTAAACTTGTCGAGCTTTCGCTAATTGATGCATAATCACATACTTCCATTTTTCTTATTAACATTTAATACCGGTGCACCTTATGGGGTACACTAGGTCTAATCGCTTCTTCTTCTAGCATTTCTTGCATTTATTTTGCTAACTGTTTCACTTTAACTGGCGCCATTCTGTGCGGGGCTTTCGACACTGGCTTCATTTCAGGTGCTAAGTTAGTCACGAGCTCAATTTCTATATTCGAAGGAAATGTTGATAACTCATCCAAAACATATCTTGAAACTCCTCAATCACTATAAAATCTTCAAGCTTTGTTTGCTTCCGACTTTTATGTATTCCCTAATCACCATAATGCTCATATCTTGATCACCGTAATCATCATTAACACATTCGTTACCTTCTTTCATCTTCTGAACTTCCTCACCTTCTCATTTGGCGTTCTCAGAATTATCTTTCATCACGACGGTCTATCTGGACATCACGCTTTAATAGTTAATCCCTTCTTTAGAATAATATCAAATCCTCTTATCTTCCATGATATCAATTCTTCATAACTTATTGCCAGCAATCTCAATTTCACCATTGGTACTCACTTGTTCAACAATTTCACGTTCTTAACTTGTTAGTCCTTTGATCCTAATCTTATCAATTCAACAGAGTAATTTATCTTATCAACAAAACCTTGAGAGATAAACAATTAAGTTTCTCTCACATCTTTTAATTATTTAACGCATAAGGTATTCACCCTAATCATCCATGTCATCACGTACGTAATCTAAATAACATATTTCACAAGAAAATCGCAATTTCTCGTTCTCGGAAACGTATTCCTCATTGGAGTAGATTTCCTTGACTCTTAGTGGATTCTTCACTGAGGCTAGTGATTTGTAATCCTCGTCATGTGCCCGTGTTTCCTTTCCATGCATAAGAGATAGATGGAAGTTTGTCCGCTTGATTAAGGATATGTTGATTTCTGCTTGAAAACCTCTTGCAAAGAACGACAGTACAACGAAGCAACTAGAAGGATTCACAATTCAACAAAATTGAAAGTTGAAAAGAAAGAAGAAACAAGGATTTGAATATGAATGAGACAACCACATTGGTACTTAAGATGGCCAGTCTTTCATTCCATATGGCATACAGCACATGATTAGGTAGCGTCCCACCCGACTCTTCGTCATTCTGACAAAGTGTCTCACCATAACACTGTTTGTCCCAAATCAGAAAGCAAAACTTGAGGGAAACAAATAAATTTGAAAGGAATGGAATATCCTCCTTTTCGATATTATAGAAAAAGTTTATTTGAGAAAAGAAGTTCATACATTTTTAAGAATTGAGAAGGAATATATGCTGTAATATTGAAGACAAGAACGATACCGTTGGTTACCATCCATATTTCATTTGTATTCACTTTTTGAGCTTGCTCGATCATATCCCGATTGTTTCATATAATAACTTTAGAAAGTACGTTAAAATGCCTTCACAAATTAAGCATTCAGGTAGATTCTTACTTGTTAAGTCTCGCGTCTGTAACGTCGCACCTTCACGTATAATACTTTTACAATTCGATCATAATGGTGTTCTTATCAAATAACCTTGAGTTTCCTCTTTTTAATTTGGAATAACCATAAGTCATTCAACATAACGATCATTTTATTAATAATATTCTTCCTTTAGAAAAGTCTGGAAATTTTCCCAATCTTCTTCGGTCATGCCCAGGCTTCCATAAATCAATGAATTCTTCGAACTCTGATAATCCCAGTCATTGGATGAATAGTTACTCTGTACGGTGGTCCTGTTGCTAATCTTATCAGATAATACTTGCACCTACTGTTAGGAATAATCAACTTTTTCATAATTATAGGTTATCTCGTTCTTCGAATTAACAATACTGAGTCTGAAACAGCATCCTTTTAGGTAATCCGGGTCTTTTAACAAACAAGAAACTCAAGTAGTAACTTGACAACCAATGTTTAAAAATCATTTTATTCCAAAAAGACTTTTAGAAATTTTGTAAGGAAAAAAAATCTTTTTCGAAAACTTGTTAAAATTTTGAAAATCACAAATCTGGTTGTCCTTACTATATGAGTTGGTTGTTGTCCTTCCGACCTATAACAAGGTACCAATTTAAAGAAACAATCACATAAAGGTCCGTTCACTTCGATCTACCTTTTCTCCTTTATCGAGTCCACTTACCTTCCTTAATCAACAAAACTTCAATTGTTGTCGCACATTATTTTATTTGTAGTTTCACATCAAGGCTCCCATACGTTATCGTTACAGTAGTTAAGTAGAACAGGCTATCCAATAGTCAACAAGTCTATTTTATAGAACAAAGTTTGCCCATATCATATCACATCACTACTTTACATCTCGCATTTATCATAGCACCATCATTTAATTTCACCAAAAATTCCAGATTTATACCTTTCTCTCTAACTCTTTCAAAATTCAGCTAATCCATCCCATAATTATTCATGGATGGCTTAGTCACTAATGACTTCTTTTAACCCAATAACAGTTATCCTTTAAAACACTTAAATCCTTTCTCTTAACTTCTTCTCACCTTTATTTATATCTCAAGCGATCACCAGGTACTATAACTCTCGAATCCCTCCTCGTAGATACAATCGCTTTATAGGAAAAAAAATTAAACTGGGGGTGTAGAACAGGATATAGGGTAAACTAAAGAGAGACACTCGCAATTGAATTTTCAGTAAAACAAAAATCAACAAATGGAGGTTCTTAAATAGATAGTCTCGTATCAAGAGGGGGAAAATTAGCGTAGAATAGCTTGAAGAAGTGCAACCGTTATAACAGAAGGTAATACCATTAATACTGGTGGAGGAACAAGGTACAAATCCAATCTGAAAGAAGATGACGATCCTCACACGAAAAGCTCCAAACGATCAAATGATACCGGGAAATCAAGATCCGCCATTGCCGTTGTCTAGAAATCACGTCGCAAGCTAAGAATCCTGAATCACAACACGAACCATGTCGGAGACCTACTATATAGTCACACTCATCCTCACGACATCTTATCTTTCTATTTCCTATTCCTAATCCTAACCCTCTACCCAATCCCGACAATCTAGGCTTGTTTCAGTGACTTATAACCTGTAGCTCTGATACCAACCTGTGGCGCCCTCCAAACCCGGGTCAGAAGTTTGGGGTCCACAACACAACCACAATATATCAACATGTACAAGAAATATTATTTATAATGACCCTGCTTCACAAAACCACGGATCGCAACAGGTTAAAGTATGAAAACAAACCACAACCTTAATTATTACATCGTACCAAATCCCAACTAATTTAACTTACAATTGATAATAAAATCGTTCTTACAATTTGACTATCTCTATACCACATGAAGCTTCTGCTAGCTCGATTCCACTCAACTGGAACCTTAGCCCGCACTTTGGACTGAGGAACTTCACTATCATCCATATTCTTTTCAACTGAAAAAAAAATATAAAAGAATCGCAAGGGTGAGCTAACTAGCTCAGCAAGTCATAATGGTGATAATTAAGGTTAAACAATGATCAAATGAGATGATTCAAAGGAATCAAGTTTTTTTTAACTAATCATTAGAATTGGATATTCATTTTAAGTTTTAAAACCAAGGTTAGGTTGCTGATCAGTCACGCACTAACCCCGAGCAAAGCACACAGCACTGCTCTAATTACTGGATCCAAGGCACACATTGGCCTAACTTGACCATTGGTATGGTCTGACCACGAATCTGGTCCTCATATATAAAAACTATCCAATCCTAAAGCAGTTCAATATGATAAACGATATAATTCAATAAAACAAGATCATAATCAATAATGATTAAACATTTGAATAAAACGTAAGGGAACTCATGGATATCACAAGGGTATATCAGGGTATGTAAAAGAAACGGTTTTCAATCTGTAAAAGAATCAGGTATTGAACAAATAGTGATTTTTCGAGGTATAGTTCTTTAATGTTATAAAGAATGGTTGGAGTATAAAAGTTTCTGTGTTTTCAAACCATTTTCTACTGGTATTTGGTAGTTAAACATTTGGGAAATAGTATCATATTTGTGTGGTTTGGTGTCTGAGGATCAACAAAGGATGGTTTACAAATAACAAGGCTTACGACTCAAGATCAAGAAAATCAGGGATTCAAGGGTAAATAGTTTAATGCACTTGCAATGTAAACAAGAGTTATTTTGAATAATAGCGACATGTTATGAAACAGTTCGAAAACATTGGTAATATATCTTGAAGAAAAGTTCCAAAATACTTGCCTTACAAGGCTTTACAACTATTATTGATCAACTCTGAGCCGACTCTGCTGCTCAGGTTCTAACGTCCAACCACTAGCTTCCATTGGATTCGACTCCGACACTCAGGTCTTTCTGTTGAAACTCTATTGAGATCGTCAACTGACCACTATGTTATCTTTAGTCCATCGTCCACTTTCAGGTTCCCGACTATAACCTACAGGGTCGAAATACCTTATATTAGACGTCTAGGTATGCTTGACATATCCTCGATACTAATTCTTACCCAACGATATTTAAATCCGACTCGTAACATATACTGTATTGCAATACAGGCATCAGTTAGGGTTCACGTTCTCGAAAATCGATTCAGTGTTTGTTTTCAGAAAGTACGTATACTTGTTATCGTATGAAATTAGGGTTATTGGTTTTGACAAAACGTTCCACTACAATGTACAATTCAGGTTTTGTATAAAATTTACGTTTATGTACATACTTATACTCACTCGACGTCCCGATAATTCCAGGGTACGTTCCCGTATTTTCGTAGTTCGATTTCCCAAAAATCGGGCAGCGTCTCCTTTGTTTATCGGACTACCCGTCGAATACAATCGACGTCAAACCAACTACAATCAAGTTCACAACAACCATAACCCAAAATCCAACCACCAATTCAAGCCAACAATCAATCCAATCACAATTTATTCACTAACTTACGTACTTGACTTTAATATAAAAATCAAATTCTCGTTTCAAAGATAATTTCATGAACTAATTTATTTATTTTAAAATATTAGGACTCAGATAACGATCATCACAGTCCACCGTCGGCTCACCGAGGCTCATCGTCGGCGGCGGTAAAATTTACGGGTACCCGATTAAATTCGGGCTTCCAACGCAAATTTCACCGATTAGGTTTTATAATATACCGCACGAAAGCAACTTTATTTCATGAACCCCAATCAAGTAATTTATGGAGGAAAGGGATTAAGATTAAAATTAACAAAAATCACAACCCAGCTAGAAGCACGCGCAAACACTCGGCCCCAACCGGAAAATAACCGGAATTTGTGCGACTCAGGCGGCCAAAGAACAGAGCAACTATAGTAACATGGCAGGACTACAACAGAGACACACACATAGCAGCTATACACGCACAGACCCACATATACATACAAGCAGAAACACCACTGGAAAAGCCTTAGCCGGCCGGAACTCCAGCGGCGGCTTACCGCAGAAAACGAAGGTGACCGCCTGAGAAGAGAAGTCGGGAAAAGTAGAATTACAGGGGAAAACAAGATGTTCTCGGGGAGGGAAACACCCGGAGAAGAAAAAGAAAAGAGATTGAGTGAGATTAACTGGAAGAGAGAGGTGGGTCTGCGTGTGCGTGTCTGTGTTTTTATCCTTTTATTTCATTCTCTTACTGGTTTATAAGGTAACACGTGTCCAAAATTTTACTGAAAATACGACACGTGTATTCGAGATAATCACGAAAGCCCTGAGACTCAGTTTGTCCCGATATGACGCCGTAAATAAGCTATTAACGATACATATCGCGCATTAAAATTTAATCTAAATAATTTCAAAATAATCTTAAAATTTCCGGAATATTAAAAAGTTAATAAAATAAAAATTTTGCAATTTTTTATGTATTTCTTAAACGCACTCCATACCCGTAATTCCTAACTAACGAACCGAGCTGTATTTAAAACAGATTCAGAAAATCATGAAAATAGTCTTAAAATATTATAAATATCCCGAAGTAATTAAAAACATAATTTTCATACTTTTAAAATAAGTTCTGAAATGCAATTTATGCCCGCTTTTAACAAATAACCGAAACAACGTGCGGGTGAAATTAATCCCGAAAATTTCCAAAATAATTTTAAAATTCTCAGAATATTCCAAACTTAAATAAATATGAGTTTTATAATTTTTGAAGAATTTTAGAATTAAATATGGATTTTACCATTAAACATACTCAGAAAATCATTTAAAGATAAATAATCAATGAAATATTGATTTCTCAATTTTATAAATTCCTAAAAATAATTTTTAGAAATATTCCCAATATTTATGAAAATAAATTTGCGCTAAATCCACTTTTAAAAGTGAAAACAATTCAATACGATCCCATAATTAATCGCACGGACAACCCGATACACTATAAATCACATATGGATAATAATCAAACAACACATAGCGGTTAAAACCAACACGCATATTTTATTTATTTACTAATTTCCATAATTGCACAATTAAATAATTCAAAAAGATTACACGAGTCGTTATACAAATCATTTAAGAGTTTGACAAATCTGTCATATAAATTAGTCAATGACTCATCGGGCTTTGAGTCAAAGTGTTCATACTCTTGAGTGAGTATTGTCTTCCTGTTCTTCTTAATCAAATCAGTTCCCTGACACCTTGTTTCCAAGGCATCCCATATTTCCTTTGCAGTCTTGCTGTTTATTACCCTATTTGACATTACATTATCAATGGCACTATGCAGTAAGTGTCGTACCTTAGCATCCTTAGCAATTGAAGCAATATCTTCAGCAGTGTAATCACTCTTCTCCTTTGGTGCAGACTTTGCTGCTTCACCTGCAACTGCAACTGCGAGTAACATAAGTGTATAGAACAATCAAATCGAATTCTAATAACACAAGTAATAGAAAACAGACTTTATTCAAAGTAATAAACTCTGTTACAATATGGAACTGTCCTCTCTCAATGATGAACAAATATCACGAGAGCTGCTAGGATTACAATGAATAATATTCTCGATAATGATAACACTTATAGTGTAAACCCTATGTCTGTGTTTATATACTACACAGTTACAAGATAATCGCTAATTGATATGGAATATAATTCTGCTTCCTAAAATATATCAATCAGATATCTTTTCTTCCAAGTATTACATTCTTCATAGAATTCCTTCTTCATGCATATCTGTAATATCCGGGATATAACGTGTAATTATGTTACTATTAAATGATTAATATGTGTGTTCAGTATCTATTCTGTGAGTTAATTGTTAAGTGATATATGTACTTGAATATTCAAAAATAATGTTAATTGAATATTTTAATTTTTATATGTCCAAAATAAAATATAGATAATTGTTATATCTTCCTAATTATTTTTATGTTGATTTATAGATTTATAAGAATCATATGAAATTTTTAAAATCTTTTTCCGGGTAATTAAAATCTATTTTATAAAAACGGGAACCAACCGACGTCAACCGTTGTTACGTTTTTGGAACCCGAAACTCTACCGAGAACTCCTTCCTAACCTAATTGTAATATTCCGAGCATTTTCCATGTTTCGACTTTTTCAATCCGGCGTACGGTTTGTTCTGCGCGGGTCCCGGCACAACATTTTCGATACAATATTCGTTTCGATAAATTAATAAAACCCGTATTTTCGATAAACGGGAGCTTTTTATTAAACTATCCCAATTATCACTTCGTAGTACGTGTAACTGGGTGCTGAGACCAAGACTGCAGTACAAATTGTACTGATTTGGATAATTATCCCGAAAACCGATACCGTTTGGATCAGTTTTTATAAATAAACGTACCATTTTATATCCGGAATGATCCAACGGGATACTAATTTTCCGTAATTATAAATAGCCTTTTACCGTATTTTATTTCGTATAAAAATCATTTGCAGACAGATAAATATATAATTTTACAGAGAAAAACCTTATATTCATAAACTGTTCTAAGAATCAAACAGCAAAACGAAGGCGTTATCGATCTCTGTTTTCAAAGCTTGAGTAACCAAAACGAAGGATTTGAAGTGTTCTATCAGATTCTGAGCTTTGTTTCACTGCAGAATCAAAGGTTTATTTTCTGGAAATTTAATTATTTTCGAATTTATTTTATTAAAAATATGAATTTTTGTTCGGATGATTGTTTGTATGATTTGATGATTGCATGTTGTAGAGCTTGTTTTCCTGATGATTTTCATATGTCATACGTCTGATTTGGAGTTCAATAACATGTTCAAATTTGAGTTTAATTTTCGAATTTTGAAATTAGGGTTTATAACCCGTGTGAATGTTCTTAATTGAAATTTGGGGGTTTCTTATTCTGTGATAGATTGATGTTGTGATATAGTGGATTGTGTTCTCTGTGAAATTTGCAATCTAGTCGTATAAGTTTCATGAACCGACGAGGTCTGTAGAGAAGGGAGTTGTGTTTTGAATATTTCCGATGTTCGCCGGAAACCGGCGTTGTTCTTGGCCAATTTCCGGCCAGAACAGGGATGATTAGAATGTTTTGATTGCATGAACAAGTTCCTGGTGTTGTGTAGTGTTGATCTGGAGGTTTTGGTGGGGTGAGGACGCCGGAATCGTCTTCTCCGGCCACCCCCGATTTTCCGGCGACTGAAACTGCAAAATTGCAGTTTAGTCCCTGTATTTTTGAAGATGGTGAAGTTTAGTCCCTGTAGTTTGCAAAGTTTTCAAAAATAGGATTCCTGTTTATAAAATGTTTAAAAATCATATTTCCTATTTATTTTTATTATAAAAATTCGTTTTTAATTTCTGAAAATTCTAAAAATGATTATTTTAATTTCGAAAATTATTTTTAATTCACAAATAAATCTGAATTAATTATTTAATTAATTTCAGTTAATTTTTAATTGATTAATTAGTCAATTAATTCGAAAATTAATTGATTAATTGATTTAATTAATTATTAATTGATTTTTAATTAATTATTTAATTAGATTTAATTATTAAAAATGATTTAAAAATTCTGAAAAATAGTTTCGAGCTTTAAAATATTATTCTAAATTATTTTCAAGGCTCGATAATTATTCTAAAATTATTTCGGAGCCAGAATTGGCCAACCGAACCCTGTTTATTAACCCGAAATTGATCCAACGACTTGTTTTAATTCCGAAAAATGTTTTAAAAATTATTTTAAAATACCAGAAAGCCCATTTATGACCGAGACCTCTTTATAAATGATATGTCTTTGATTACGTGATGTATTATGTGTTATACGTGACTGGATGTTTGACTATCGGTCTATATACTCGACATTTACTTGGTTATTGCATAGATTTCAATCCGTTAATCGGATTTGGGTAAAACGAAGGGTAGATAGAAGTGTGCGTTGAATAGAATCTTGTGAGTCGATAATTGATAGATGCTTATGATATGTGAGCAGAAGAGGCAAGGCGTAGGAAAGGGAAACAGATAGTTGAGGAGTAAGACGATTGAGATTGGAAGAGAGTACAGAGTAGTAAGCTAATTCCAGGCAAGTGTTCTGAACTTTCTCGAGATATTGAAATTCTTGATAGTCTTGTTGACATTGCAAGTGCTTTGAAGCACGGAAACCGAAACCCTGATTTCAGTCATTGTTCTTGAGCCATGAACCATATTCTTTCTAAACCATTGATTATTGTAAACCCAAACTCGAACCTCAAGTATACAATACTATTCCATAAATACATGCAAACAAAATTCCAAACACTGAACTGAATTACCTGTACATGCAATCATTGTACCCTATGCTTTGAAAGCCCAAATCTTTGAAACCCTGAGATATTGATTCTTTTGTTATCCGATTCTTTCATCACCCAGTAATCAAGTTGTTAAACTACTTTATTGATCCCTACAAAGATTGAAACCCTTTCATTATTAAACACTCATTATTGTTAATGATTCTGGTTATTGTTTATTATTGCATATTCTGTTATTATGTTAGAATTGGATTGTTTTTATAAAATTGTGGACCAGATTCATGGTCAGACCATATAATGGTCAAGTTAGGCCAATGTGTGCCTTGGATCCAGTAGTTAGAGCAATGCTGTGTGCCTTGCTCGGGGTTAGTGCGTGACTGATCAGCAGCCTAACCTTGGTTTTTAATTTAAAAGTATATTATCCAATTCTAAATCATAATCCAATCTTCACTTGATATCATAATCATAGTCACCTGATGATCATTATTCTCAGTTTTGTTATTGTGACTTGCTGAGCTAGTTAGCTCATTTGTGCGATGTTGTTTATATTCTTTCCAGTTAAGGAACCAGTTGGTAGCGAGGATCCCCAGTCCAGCACGAGAGCTAGGGGTTCAGGTTGAGGAAGTTGAGCTAGTAGACTCTTTTAATTTGAGTTTGTAAAAGTTTGTAATAATGTTTGATACTCAGTGTGAGTTTGAAATAGTTGGGATTTGAACGGTTTGTAATATATTAGTGTGTTGGCTTGTGTGCATACTTAAACCTGTTGCGGTCCGTGGTGGTTGATAAGTAGGGTCACTGCATATATTATTATCTTTATTATTGTTATAAGCAGGTTATAATTAAGATGTGTGTGTGGACCCCAAACTTCTGACCCGGGTTTGGAGGGCGCCACAGGTTGGTATCAGAGCTACAGGTTATAAGTCACTGACACAAGCCTAGGTTAACGGGAATGGGTAGAGGGTTAAGATTAGAATTAAGGCATAGGATGAGAAAACGATGAGAAGGTGAGTGCTTCTGCATATTAAGTATTAGTATAGTTTGCGAGATTCTTATATTACGATATGATTTCAGATAGCAGAGATGGCCGACTCTTTTACTCCTGTATCAGCTGATCATTCAGAGCCTTCAGTTGGAGTGCCGTTTTCGGATCCACGTCCTGTTGTTCCACTAGCATTGACTATTCTACCTCCACCGGTGTTGCAGCCCGTACCACTGCAGGCTATTCCACCTCCAGGCGTGAGGCCACCTATCAGAGGACCCCCACCAGCTGATTCAGATTCCACTGGGCATTCAGTAGCGAGTGCCCCATTCCAGTCTACATTGCCCCCAGTTCCTTATTATCGGTATGAGGCTCTTCTGTTGGAACGTGATTCCTTGTTGGCCCAGATCAGAGAGTTACAGCATATCATCAGGACTACAGATGTTGATCGTGGTGTGAGGGAGCTTCGAGAGGAGATTCATGTGACACGGAGAGTTCTTGAGGCTAGGCTACATGGAGCTACGCTACCTGGTAGAGGCCCTGATGCACTGATGGGCTGGGCTACTGAGGTGATGGAGGACTTTGAGAGGCTGGCAGGACCAGAGTTTCCTTGGAGCTGAGTTAGAGATTCAGAGATGGAGATGCTGAGAAGTGTTATGGTTATGTAGTATGTACAGTAGTGTGTAGTGTGTATCAGTAGACTTTTGAGTTGTATTTATAGACTAGCTATGCTGACTAGTGAGTAGGTTGTTGTACCCTTTTTGCTTTTACTTTCGAAGCGTCTTTACGCTTGTACTACCCTAAAACTTTTGATCTATATATATACCAGTACCTTTTTCCTTTCCAGCACTGTCATTTATTTTATTGCACCTGTTTTACCTTATCTTAATTATTGCACCAGTTATACCCTGTGATACCATGTACCCTGTTTTCCATAACTGTTTATATTCTGTAAAGAAGCATGCAATTTACTTAGTTACAACTATTTTCAAAAAGAGATATTCTTGTTTCACAAAACTTTTCTTTTATGCAAATACTTGATTTAAAGGCTAAATAAATTGATTGATTCTTTACAGAAAATGCCTCCTAAAAGAAATACCCGCACCAACACCAGAAATGAAGAAACCAACAACAACAACAATCAAGATGATACAAACCCGAATGTGAACCCAGGACCTATGGACCCAGCAGTAGCCCAGATTCTTCAAATCTTGGCTCAACAAACAGTTCACCTAGCACAACAACAGCAAAGACAGACCAATCCCCAGGTAACCTTCAAAACTTTTCAGGCAATCAACCCACCAGAATTCAAGGGTTCCTTAGAGCCGATTGAAGCAAATGTGTGGTTAAAGGAAATAGAGAAGGCATTTGCCTTGGTGAAAGTGAAGGAAGAACAGAAGGTTGAGTTTGCAAGTTACTATCTGAAGAATGAAGCCACCTATTGGTGGGAGACGGTGAAGACATTGGAAGGTACGGATGTTATTACTTGGGAAAGGTTTAAGGAATTGTTTCTAGAAAAGTATTTTCCTCAGTTTGTTCAGGATCAAATGGAGTTGAAGTTTTTAGAGTTAAAGCAAGGGAATATGTCGGTAACAGATTATGAGGGGAAGTTTGAGGAATTGTCAAGGTATGTGCCATCGTATGTTGATACTGATAGAAAGAAAGCTAAGAGATTCCAGCAAGGCTTGAAGCCATGGATCAGAGGGAAGGTAGCTATTTTTGAATTGGATACCTATGCCGGGGTTGTACAGAAAGCTATGATTGCAGAGACAGAGAGTGAGATGTTCCAGAAAGATAAGGAAAGCAAGAAAAGGAAAGTTGAGGGAAGTGAGGGTCAGTCACAAACAGGGAAGTTTCCAAACTTCAAGAAGGGCAAGTTCCAGCCAGGGAGAAATTTTAATTTCAGGAGACAAAATGCAGGAGACGGAGGACAGGGCAATCGTCCAGCTAATGTAAATCAGCCGAATCAGTTGAGATTAACTTTTCCAGATTGTCAAGTTTGTGGAAAGAAGCATGGAGGAGTTTGTAACAAGTTGAATGTGGTATGTTTCAAATGCAACCAGAAAGGGCACTATTCAAGGGAGTGCCGAAATCAGCCAGCAAATAAGGATCAGCATATCCGGAATCCAGCAGTGAAGGTTCCAGCCATTGGATTTACATGTTTTAAATGTGGAAAGCCAGGACATATGGCCAGGGATTGCAAGACATCAGCCCCAGTCAGTAATGCATTGAGGATTATGGGATCTACCCCAACAGTGAATGAGACTCCAAGGGCTAGAGTTTTTGACATGTCAGTGAAGGATGCTATCCAGGATACGGATGTCGTGGCAGGTACGCTTAATGTAAATTCTTTATGTGCCAAAGTGTTAATAGATTCGGGAGCAACTCGATCGTTTGTTTCACAAGACTTTGTTAGTAAATTAAATTGTCCAGTTGAATGCTTAAATGAATTAATGACTGTGGAATTAGCAAATCAAGAACGTGTAACTGTGAACCAAGTTTGTGAAAATTGTGAGGTTGAGATTTCTGGTAGTAAGTTTTGTGTAGATTTGATACCATTTAAGTTAGGAGAATTTGATGTAATATTAGGGATGGATTGGTTATCTAAGCATGATGCTCAGATAGATTGTCGAAATAAGAAAGTAATGGTGAAAACGCCAGACGAAAGAATAGTAACGTTCAAAGGTCAGAAACAAGTAAAGAAGTTCTTAACAATGATTCAAGCCAAGAAATTATTACGGCAAGGATGTGAGCATTTCGTAGCATATGTAATCGACAGGAGTCAGGAGCCAGCAAAACTTGAAGATATTCCAGTAGTAAATGAATTTCCAGACGTATTTCCCGACGAATTACCAGGACTTCCTCCAGATAGAGAAATTGAATTTGCGATCGACTTAGAACCTGGAACAGAATCGGTGTCTAAAGCCCCGTACAGAATGGCGCCTGTTGAGATGAAAGAGCTAGCAAGGCAATTGCAAGAATTGTTAGAGAAAGGAGTAATTAGACCCAGCGTATCCCCGTGGGGAGCCCCAGTATTATTTGTTAAGAAGAAAGATGGAAGCATGAGACTGTGCATTGATTATAGGGAACTCAATAAGCTAACAATCAAGAACAAGTATCCGTTACCCAGAATCGATGATTTGTTTGACCAATTGAAGGGAGCCAAGTATTTCTCCAAAATTGATTTAAGATCGGGATATCATCAACTAAAGATCAAGCCAGAAGATATACCAAAGACAGCTTTTAGAACAAGGTATGGACATTATGAATTTCTAGTGATGTCTTTTGGATTGACCAACGCCCCAGCAGCGTTTATGGATCTGATGAATAGAATTTTCAAAGAGTATTTGGATAAGTTTGTTATTGTGTTTATAGACGATATTTTAATCTACTCCAAGACAAAAGAGGATCATGCGAAACATGTGAGAACGGCTTTGGAGATTTTAAGAAAGAAGAAGTTATATGCTAAACTGTCGAAGTGTGAGTTTTGGCTACAGGAAGTTCAATTTTTAGGACACATAGTCAGTAATGAAGGGATCAAAGTGGACCCGGCAAAGATCGAAGCAATTACGAATTGGGAGAGATCGAGAACACCCACTGAGATAAGAAGTTTCTTAGGATTGGCGGGATATTATCGTCGATTTGTTCAGAATTTCTCAAGGATTGCCACATCATTAACAAAGCTTACACGAAAGAATGAAAAGTTTATATGGAACGACAAGTGCGAAGAAAGTTTTCGAGAATTGAAGCAGAGATTAATTACGGCACCTGTTTTGTCACTTCCAGACGATCAAGGGAATTTCGTAATTTATAGCGATGCTTCTCATAAGGGACTAGGATGTGTTCTTATGCAGCACGACAAGGTGATTGCTTATGCGTCAAGACAATTGAAACCACACGAACAGAAATACCCTACTCATGATTTGGAGCTAGCAGCCATAGTTTTTGCTTTGAAAATTTGGAGACATTATTTGTATGGAGAAAAGTGTGAGATTTTCACGGATCACAAAAGTTTGAAATATATATTTACCCAGAAGGAACTTAATATGAGGCAAAGGAGATGGTTAGAGTTGATCAAGGATTATGATTGCTCGATTAATTATCATCCCGGTAAGGCGAACGTTGTAGCAGATGCGTTAAGTCGGAAGGAAAGGTTAAATGTGTTATCTGTACCTGAAGAAATATATAAAGAATTTCAGAAATTAGAATTGGAGGTTAGAGTTTGCAAGCCTGAGGAAGCAAAAGTATACGGTATGATTTTCCAACCGGAGTTATTGGAGAAAATAAAGAAATGCCAGAAAGAGGTAATGGATCAAGATATAAATAGTTTGGTAGGTGAGGAATTATGCACGCAACAAGATGATCAAGGTATTCTTAGGTTTTCTTCAAGAGTTTGGATTCCACCAGTGACAGAGTTAAAGAATGAAATTTTACAAGAGGCACATAGTTCAAAATATTCCATCCATCCAGGGAGTACCAAAATGTACAGAGATTTAAAGAAGAATTATTGGTGGCCAAATATGAAGAGGGAAATTGCGGAATGGATTAGTAAATGTTATACCTGTCAGAGAGTCAAAGCGGAGCATCAGAGACCAAGCGGATTGCTACAGCCATTGGAGATTCCAGAATGGAAGTGGGAACATATTACCATGGATTTCATAGCTGGATTACCAAGGACAAAGGCTAATCATGATGCCATTTGGGTTATAGTGGATAGACTTACCAAGTCAGCTCATTTTCTGCCTATAAATGAAAGATTTTCGCTCGACAAGTTAGTCCATATGTACCTAAAAGAAATTGTAGTTCGTCATGGAGTTCCAGTGTCTATCGTATCTGATCGAGATCCAAGGTTTAATTCAAGATTTTGGAAGAGTTTTCAAGAATGTTTGGGAACAAAATTGAATATGAGTACGGCCTATCACCCACAGACGGACGGCCAAAGTGAAAGAACAATCCAGAAAATCGAGGACATGCTACGTGTTTGTGCTATTGATTTCAAAGGAAGTTGGGACGAGCATTTACCCCTGGTAGAATTTGCTTATAACAACAGTTATCACGCCAGCATTGGGATGCCACCTTATGAAGCCCTTTATGGACGCAAATGTAGATCTCCATTGTATTGGGACGAAGTAGGAGAACGCAAAATACTCGGACCTGAATTGGTATAGCAGACAAAGGAAGTTGTTGAACTTATCCAGAAAAGATTAATAGCCGCACAAAATCGTCAGAGGAGGTATGCAGACCAGTCAAGGAAAGACATGGAATTTGAAGAAGGAAGCTTGGTATTATTGAAAGTATCACCGTGGAAAGGACTAACGAGGTTTGGGAAGAAAGGGAAGCTAAGCCCAAGATATGTCGGACCTTTTGAGATCCTAAAGAGCGTTGGCAAAGTCGCTTACGAATTGGCGTTACCTCCGCACATGGAGCACATTCACAATGTTTTTCATGTATCGATGCTCAAGAAATATAATCCAGACTCCAGGCATGTAATAGAATATGAGCCAATAGAGCTTCAGGCAGACTTATCATATGTAGAAAATCCAATAGAGATTTTAGAGGAAAGAGAGAAAATATTGAGAAATAAAGTGATAAAGTTAGTAAGAGTATTGTGGAGAAACCCAAAGGTTGAAGAGTCAACCTGGGAGTTAGAAAGTGATATGAGAGAAAAGTACCCTCATTTGTTTTCTTAGGAGATTCTGAGGACAGAATCCTTTTAAGGGGGGAAGGATGTAATATCCGGGATATAACGTGTAATTATGTTACTATTAAATGATTAATATGTGTGTTCAGTATCTATTCTGTGAGTTAATTGTTAAGTGATATATGTACTTGAATATTCAAAAATAATGTTAATTGAATATTTTAATTTTTATATGTCCAAAATAAAATATAGATAATTGTTATATCTTCCTAATTATTTTTATGTTGATTTATAGATTTATAAGAATCATATGAAATTTTTAAAATCTTTTTCCGGGTAATTAAAATCTATTTTATAAAAACGGGAACCAACCGACGTCAACCGTTGTTACGTTTTTGGAACCCGAAACTCTACCGAGAACTCCTTCCTAACCTAATTGTAATATTCCGAGCATTTTCCATGTTTCAACTTTTTCAATCCGGCGTACGGTTTGTTCTGCGCGGGTCCCGGCACAACATTTTCGATACAATATTCGTTTCGATAAATTAATAAAACCCGTATTTTCGATAAACGGGAGCTTTTTATTAAACTATCCCAATTATCACTTCGTAGTACGTGTAACTGGGTGCTGAGACCAAGACTGCAGTACAAATTGTACTGATTTGGATAATTATCCCGAAAACCGATACCGTTTGGATCAGTTTTTATAAATAAACGTACCATTTTATATCCGGAATGATCCAACGGGATACTAATTTTCCGTAATTATAAATAGCCTTTTACCGTATTTTATTTCGTATAAAAATCATTTGCAGACAGATAAATATATAATTTTACAGAGAAAAACCTTATATTCATAAACTGTTCTAAGAATCAAACAGCAAAACGAAGGCGTTATCGATCTCTGTTTTCAAAGCTTGAGTAACCAAAACGAAGGATTTGAAGTGTTCTATCAGATTCTGAGCTTTGTTTCACTGCAGAATCAAAGGTTTATTTTCTGGAAATTTAATTATTTTCGAATTTATTTTATTAAAAATATGAATTTTTGTTCGGATGATTGTTTGTATGATTTGATGATTGCATGTTGTAGAGCTTGTTTTCCTGATGATTTTCATATGTCATACGTCTGATTTGGAGTTCAATAACATGTTCAAATTTGAGTTTAATTTTCGAATTTTGAAATTAGGGTTTATAACCCGTGTGAATGTTCTTAATTGAAATTTGGGGGTTTCTTATTCTGTGATAGATTGATGTTGTGATATAGTGGATTGTGTTCTCTGTGAAATTTGCAATCTAGTCGTATAAGTTTCATGAACCGACGAGGTCTGTAGAGAAGGGAGTTGTGTTTTGAATATTTCCGATGTTCGCCGGAAACCGGCGTTGTTCTTGGCCAATTTCCGGCCAGAACAGGGATGATTAGAATGTTTTGATTGCATGAACAAGTTCCTGGTGTTGTGTAGTGTTGATCTGGAGGTTTTGGTGGGGTGAGGACGCCGGAATCGTCTTCTCCGGCCACCCCCGATTTTCCGGCGACTGAAACTGCAAAATTGCAGTTTAGTCCCTGTATTTTTGAAGATGGTGAAGTTTAGTCCCTGTAGTTTGCAAAGTTTTCAAAAATAGGATTCCTGTTTATAAAATGTTTAAAAATCATATTTCCTATTTATTTTTATTATAAAAATTCGTTTTTAATTTCTGAAAATTCTAAAAATGATTATTTTAATTTCGAAAATTATTTTTAATTCACAAATAAATCTGAATTAATTATTTAATTAATTTCAGTTAATTTTTAATTGATTAATTAGTCAATTAATTCGAAAATTAATTGATTAATTGATTTAATTAATTATTAATTGATTTTTAATTAATTATTTAATTAGATTTAATTATTAAAAATGATTTAAAAATTCTGAAAAATAGTTTCGAGCTTTAAAATATTATTCTAAATTATTTTCAAGGCTCGATAATTATTCTAAAATTATTTCGGAGCCAGAATTGGCCAACCGAACCCTGTTTATTAACCCGAAATTGATCCAATGACTCGTTTTAATTCCGAAAAATGTTTTAAAAATTATTTTAAAATACCAGAAAGCCCATTTATGACCGAGACCTCTTTATAAATGATATGTCTTTGATTACGTGATGTATTATGTGTTATACGTGACTGGATGTTTGACTATCGGTCTATATACTCGACATTTACTTGGTTATTGCATAGATTTCAATCCGTTAATCGGATTTGGGTAAAACGAAGGGTAGATAGAAGTGTGCGTTGAATAGAATCTTGTGAGTCGATAATTGATAGATGCTTATGATATGTGAGCAGAAGAGGCAAGGCGTAGGAAAGGGAAACAGATAGTTGAGGAGTAAGACGATTGAGATTGGAAGAGAGTACAGAGTAGTAAGCTAATTCCAGGCAAGTGTTCTGAACTTTCTCGAGATATTGAAATTCTTGATAGTCTTGTTGACATTGCAAGTGCTTTGAAGCACGGAAACCGAAACCCTGATTTCAGTCATTGTTCTTGAGCCATGAACCATATTCTTTCTAAACCATTGATTATTGTAAACCCAAACTCGAACCTCAAGTATACAATACTATTCCATAAATACATGCAAACAAAATTCCAAACACTGAACTGAATTACCTGTACATGCAATCATTGTACCCTATGCTTTGAAAGCCCAAATCTTTGAAACCCTGAGATATTGATTCTTTTGTTATCCGATTCTTTCATCACCCAGTAATCAAGTTGTTAAACTACTTTATTGATCCCTACAAAGATTGAAACCCTTTCATTATTAAACACTCATTATTGTTAATGATTCTGGTTATTGTTTATTATTGCATATTCTGTTATTATGTTAGAATTGGATTGTTTTTATAAAATTGTGGACCAGATTCGTGGTCAGACCATATAATGGTCAAGTTAGGCCAATGTGTGCCTTGGATCCAGTAGTTAGAGCAATGCTGTGTGCCTTGCTCGGGGTTAGTGCGTGACTGATCAGCAGCCTAACCTTGGTTTTTAATTTAAAAGTATATTATCCAATTCTAAATCATAATCCAATCTTCACTTGATATCATAATCATAGTCACCTGATGATCATTATTCTCAGTTTTGTTATTGTGACTTGCTGAGCTAGTTAGCTCATTTGTGCGATGTTGTTTATATTCTTTCCAGTTAAAAAGGAACCAGTTGGTAGCGAGGATCCCCAGTCCAGCACGAGAGCTAGGGGTTCAGGTTGAGGAAGTTGAGCTAGTAGACTCTTTTAATTTGAGTTTGTAAAAGTTTGTAATAATGTTTGATACTCAGTGTGAGTTTGAAATAGTTGGGATTTGAACGGTTTGTAATATATTAGTGTGTTGGCTTGTGTGCATACTTAAACCTGTTGCGGTCCGTGGTGGTTGATAAGTAGGGTCACTGCATATATTATTATCTTTATTATTGTTATAAGCAGGTTATAATTAAGATGTGTGTGTGGACCCCAAACTTCTGACCCGGGTTTGGAGGGCGCCACAATATCTCTTCTTACGTTTGTCTCGATCTTCTCTTCCTTCAATCAGCTGTCTTCCTTATCTGAATGTTTCCTTTAAGTCCTGATATTATCTCCTGATAAATATCTACTGAACCTTAAGTACTGATGACTTAAGTTTTGACTTCAGTATAAGTGCTGATTTCAGTTAAGTACTGATTTGTCCTGTTTAAGTAAGATCTGAAAACTAAACATAAATCATATTAGTCATGACATTATCAAATATATCTAACACTTATGAATAAAGACCCGATTCATATAGTGTTTTGAAATGAAATTGAATATTTGCTAAGTGTTGTTATGTGTTTATCATTTACAGATTTACTATATTCGTCATGTCTTCTGCACTATCACTCCGGAGCATACTAGATGCTCACAAGTTGACTGGTCCTAATTTAGCTGCTTGTTTTCACTATAACAAGTTGGGGCACTGGAAGAGGAACTGCAAGGTTTACCTTGCAGAATTGAAGAAGAAGGGTAGTGAGACTACCGCTTCTGATTCAGGCATGTTCATGATCGAAGTTAATATGTCACTAGGTCAAATTTCTACTTGGGTATTAGATATCGCCTGTGGTTCTCATATTTGTAATTCGTTGCAAGGACTAAAGGGAAATAGGACTCTTGAAAAGGATGAGGTGATTCTACGTATGGGCAATGGATCAAGGGTTGCTGTCATATCTGTAGGATCATTTAGTTTACATATGCCTACGGGCAAGACTATTATTTTGAATAATTTTTATTACGTTCCCTCTATTGTGAGGAATATTGTTTCTATTCCTATGTTGGATTTGGATGGTTTTTCATTTATTATTAAGAATAATGAATGTACTATCCTTAGAGATAATGTTCTTTATGGACGTGGTATTTTCAATAATGGTCTGTATGTATGTGACGTAGAGCATGATTTACTTCAGATTGAACAAACTAATAAAAGAAAACGAGATGATGAAAATCTAACCTATTTATGGCACTGTAGGCTAGGTCATATTAGTGAAAATACACTGCGGACATTGCATAAGGAAGGGTTACTTGACCCCTTTGATTTTGAATCATATCCTACATACGAGTCTTGTCTATTGGGTAAAATGACCAAATCTCCATTTAGTGGACATGGAGAGAAAGCTACAGATTTGCTAGGATTGGTACACACAGATGTATGTGGACCAATTTCTACGCAAGCCATGGGTGGATTTTCATACTTCATTGCTTTCATAGATGATCGATCTAGATTCAGATATGTGTATTTGATGAAACACAAGTCTGAATCCTTTGAAAAGTTCAAAGAATATAAGTATGAAGTGGAGAAACAAACCAAACATAGTATTATAACTCTTCGATCAGATCGAGGTGGTGAATACTTGAATGGAGAGTTTCTAGCTTATCTCAAAGTAAATGGTATAGTCTCCCAGTGGACTCCTTCATATACTCCACAGTTGAATGGGGTATCTGAAAGGAGAAATCAAACTTTGTTAGACATGGTTCAGTCCATGATGAGCTATGCGAATCTTCCAGTATTCCTGTGGGGTTATGCATTGGAAACCTCAGCATATTTACTGAATAAGGTGCCTTCCAAATCTGTTCCTCAAACTCCATATGAGATATGGAAAGAAAGGAAACCGAGTCTTAAATACATTAAGACTTGGGGATGTCCAGCTTATGTCAAGAAAGTTGTAACACCCCCAAATCCGGGGTCGGGGATTCGGGTTGTCACGAGTTCCATTTCCCTTATCAATACTTAATCTTAATAGTCAACCAACTACTGCGTACTGTGACCCCACAATACACACACACACACACCACAAGTTATAGTCTCAGAGATGAATACCAAAAATAACACAAGTCATTTTATTCCACAATTATAAATCGTTACACCTTAAAAGGATTTCTGAATAAATTTACATTTCCTTGCCATTATTACAATTCATAAATATACATAAGTGTGGTACATCGAAAGTTGAAAGCCAAGCCTATTGGTAGATCCTACCTTGGCTATAACGGCATCAATGCCTACAGGAAACTGTAGAACGTTTCCTAACCGCTTGCGAATCGGGAGCTTGGTCCTGTTCATCTTTTCTAGCTGTTGTTGTGTGATGAAAGAAGAAAGCAAGGGTGAGCAACAAGCCCACCGAAATAATATGTATAATAATTAACAATATATGAGCATTCTCATAGAACTCATGAAAGTCTTGGTCAAGAAGAAATGAACCAAGTTGATATCTTAACGCGACCAAGTCGCAAAATATTCAGTAAATATATACATATACATATATACTTTTCACAATATTTGAAATCCTCTGACATGTATAATATACACAGAGTTCCATTTTATAACTGTATAAAAATATCGTTGCAAGGTGATCTCATATATCTAACCTTGTCTCAACGTTTTTCTGAAAATCTTTGACATGTACAAGATAATCATTTACTAGATATAAGTTTAAAAGATGAAGTTACAAGATACTCCAATATACTTATATCTTTTCCGAATACTACTTGAACTACCACCGTTCAAGGTATCATCAGTTTCAAAAGTTCATGCCACTGATGAGACTACAAGATAAGACTTGAATAGATTCAATCTTCGAAATAACATTGAATGAAATGAAGTTACGAGATACTTTATTAAGTCCCGATATATATATATATTCATATATATATCTCCCATACATTTCCTGAAAACCTCTGTCATGTAAAGTATGAACAGAGTTGCAATATCTAATGAATTTGGAAAGAAAAGAATTTTGGCATAAACCCGATATCTTGCTGATCAGGCAAAGATACCAATAAGTAACCTTTTCTACTAGTAGATGGATGAATCCCCCACCGGTCATCACCCTGGCCGCATTAGGACCTTGTGCTGGACCGCCACCCGGCCTCTTACGTGTTGATGGACCGCCACCCAGCCACTTACACTTTCATGGACGCCCACTGAGCCCATGTTGCTTATGCCGACTCGATAGATGGACTTACTTCCCGAACGTTGGGTAATTAATCAATTCATTTACCAAAACCGCAACCTTGTTGCGAATATAAAATACACCACAGAGCCGGATCCCTCTGGTTTTGAGCGAGTATTTAAATCCCCTTTAAAAAGGAAGATCTTAAATATATAAAAAAATTGAGTTTTGGGATCCGCTCTAACTTTTGAAAATCATTTTAAGGACTCGAAAACACTTTAAAGAGTGTTTGGAGTAATGCTGATTTAATAAAGTAAATCAGTCCCAATATATTAGAAAATATCTGAATATTATTATTTAAATAATATTCCCATAAAGAATAATCTTTATACAAATAATTGAAGTAGAAGTTGTAAAACTTATACTTGAAACGAGTATTAAATAACCAAAGATATACTTATACGAAAGTACTATCTTTATTTGAATAATCAAAAATAAGTTTGATTATCGATACCTTATTCTTTAATAAAATAAAGAATATATCTCAGCAAATAATCAGAGTCATAGGTCCTCAAATGAATATTCAAATAATATTCATTAAATAATATAAACTGAGTCATAAGCCCTCGAATGAATATTCAAATAATATTCAATTAATAAAATAAACTGAGTCCTAAGCCCTCGAATGAATATTCGAAATAATATTCAATTAATAAAATAAACTGAGTCATAAGCCCCCGAATGAATATTCGAAATAATATTCATTAAATAAAATAAAAGGAGTCATAAGCCCCCGAATGAATATTCGAAATAATATTCATTAAATAATTTAAAGTTATCAAATAAACCTTATTCGATTAATAGTTTTAAAAACTATCCATATATATATATTATACTCGGGAGTCTCGCCTCCCGGTTTTAGAAAAAGTTCACCTTTTGATCCCCAATACTAAGGGTATACGCAAATACCGCTTATCTCTAGCATAGGTATTATGCAACGAATAAGCATTTGAACCAACAGATATATAAATCAAGAATACAAAACAGGCATGCATATATACCACATCACATGCTACAATATATCGCAAGAATTTGCTAATAACAAATATGCATTTATCACAAGATCATGCATATACACATATACATCACAATAACAGTATAGCGGATAGAAAACTTGCCTGAGTGCTCCCGGATAGACTTAAGCTTAGAGTGGATCCGATAACCTATGAACAACAACATAAGTTGAAATTAAACCCTGGTCGCTTAAGAAACTAGACTTTAACCAATTGAACCCTAACGTTCGCTTATGGTCACTCCTACGCTTAACGAATCACCTAAGTCGTTCGAGTACCCTCGGCTCCACCATTTTTAATAAATTAACCATTAAGAGTTTTAAGGCGATTCTTTCGCGAGTACCTTACCAACTGCCTAATCCACTTTACATAATGGTTTCATACTCCAATTAGTCATTTAAGGGCCTTAACCAAGGTTTCAAAGTAAGGCGAGGGGTAATGGTTCGTTCGCGAAACGCCGTTAATTAAAACGGTCATTTCTCCTAAACCGTACCTCGGATTCAAGCGAACCACATATCAAAACGAAGCTCGTAACATGAACTATCTAAACATGGGAATGGTAAGAATCTTACAGTGAGTTCACGGGTCCTAAAGTTAAGAACAAAAACAGTCTAAGGTAAATCGGGTATTACGACAGCTATGTTTACGCGATTACCAATTTTCTCACTACACCGAATCCTCACCAAACAACCCCCAATCATTAACACATCAAAACCTCAACTAAATAATACTATACCAGTCCTTATTCTCCAGATTATTCATCTCAACCAACCACAATCAAGTTCTATTAACTATAATAAGATTCATTCACCAAATCACTCCAAATTCAAATCAAACTACTAATAATCAAAGACCATGCTTCTCATTTAGAAAACTAACCATCAAACTCACTAATAATCAAATTAAAGGCTAGGGTTTGAAGTTTATACCTTCCTTGGGAGGTGTTAAGTTGCTAGGAAGCCTTAGGGAGCCTCCTACAAGCTTGATCTTTCCAAAGAAATCAAGAACACAACGTTAGGCTTTGAAGTTTCTAAAAGTCCGATTTAAAGAACTGTAAAAATCAGGGTCTTACCGTACTTATTTGGACGAGACTTGTGAACAAGAGTTGTAGGCCATCTCAATACCTTTCCGACGAGCTATAGAACACAACATTTGAGTGAGTATTGAAGGAGATATGGCAGTTTAAAGTTGCTGGGTTTGTTTTGGCTGAGAGCTTTTGCTCTTGGAAGCAAAAGTCAACTTCTAATTTTTGTGTTTTATGATATTTGCTTGGTTGCTTCTCCTTTTTGCCTTGGAAAATCTTTTAGCTTTTTACCATGGTAAATTTTACATGGCCCAAAATCAACCAACAAAATAAAACCCCTTGTCATGCTTATGTCATCTTGCACATGTCATAATGCTTCCACTTGTCCACACCTTGTTGGTTTGATGACATCATCATCCCTAACCTCCTTGATTAACTCCTAATTGCTTGCCTAATGACCGCTGATCTGTTATACGGTTCGCTTAACTTTCGTTTTCGTTTATCGTTTGAGGGATCATACCCGGGATCTTATTACTTAGGTTTCTTTAACCTTTCTCAATACATTATATTCCTTTCATGATCCTCTCTTATAATCCTTGAATTTAAATCCTTTTTATTCTGTTACCTTATACTCAATATTTTCTGTATCTGGTAGATTTTCGGGAAAAATCAAAGTGTTCAAATTTGGATTCTGATGATCTTTACATACACTTATTTATCATATAGAGTACTAATAATATCCCAGAAGATCAATAAAAGAGCCCCTACATAGTGTGGTATGAAAAGTTTTCTTATTCAGCATAATCAGCAAAATCAGCAAAATCACTATTCATAAGGGTTTCAAAAATTCCAAAAATTGGGGTTATTACAGTCTCCCCTTCTTAAAAGGATTCCGTCCCGGAATCAGATAGAAAATGAATAGGGATACTTTCTTAGCATTACACTTTCTAACTCTCAAGTAAATTTTTCCCACATTGTGGTTCTTCCATCAAACTCTGAATAGTTTAATAACCCTTCTCCTAAGCACTTGTTCCTTTTTCAATCTATAACCCTTCCTGGTTGCTCCATATAGGTCGTCTGGTTGCATGTCTATGCGCTCATATGCCCCTATTTATCTGGCATCCGAATTACACTTCCTTAACATTGATACGTACACGTTATGACTTGCTACATGTTCTGGGGTAAGGCTAGCTCATATGCTAACTTCCCAATACTTCTTAATATATCCAAGGGTCCGACAAAATGTGGACTTAGCTTTCCTTTCTTTCCGAATCTCATCAATCCTTTCCAAGGGTTTCTAAGGGGACACCTTTAACAACATTAGGTCCCCTACTTCCTATTCTTTGTCCTTTCGTATCAAATCAACATACTTCGTGTGCCCATCTTGGGCTACTACCAGCCGTCCTCTAATTAAATCTATTATATCCTTGGTCCTTTGGACCACTGCTGGTCTAAGCATCTTGCGCTCTGCAACATCATCATATCATAAGGGAGATCAACATTGTCTTCCCTCAAGGATCTTATAAGGCGACATCTCGATAATGACATATGATCTATTTTCATAAGAAAACTCAATACGCGTTAAGTGATCATTCTAAATATATTCAAGTCTATTGCACAGACTCTCATCATAGCTTCTAGCACTATGGCTTTTGCTTCTCAATACCCATTCTTTTCCAGTTTGTAGTCATTACTATCTTCCGTACATAATACTATACTGGTTACACTTCACATTCTTGAAGGTCACTTCCTTCATCCAATTTTCCTAATTTCTTACTTCCTTGTCTCCTCAGTCTATCTGTGTCTCAATATTTATCCTTCGAACTATCTCAAGGTTTCCTCAAATCCTCCCAACTTACAGGGGATAAAATATATATATCTCTTATTCCTTCAATCGTCAACTTTAACTCATAGTGAATCACCCTCATCCTGACGATTACATACTTTTCTATTTCTATTGCTCCGAGTCTTTAGGGTTTCCTCATACCCAACTCCCTTATCATTCCTCAAACTCTATTGCCTTTATATTCCTTTCCACTTCAGTTTCTTTTTATTTTCCTTTATCTTATCATTATTTCATGAACCCACTAATCATTGACTTCAAGCATCACATCATTCTGGGATTCTTGTCATCTGAACGAATCTTGACAACTTTTACAACTTAGATTCATAATTCATCATACTCGTCTCTCTTTGTTCTGGCTCCAAAGCTTTTACACTATCTCCATAACCTTGGGAAGTACTTTCCTGAAAACAATTGACTGAACTTAAATCAGTTTATTATAATCTCTTGCTCCGTGCCTTCCTTGGCCTTTCACCAGCGGGTGGCCTCTCTCTTAGGAGGGTAAGTGACAAAAACAGTCTTTTGTGATTCGTCAATCATTTAGAATTTCAAATGATTCCTATATTTCCTTTAGTCAGGCTCTTGCCTCGACTGGGTCAGCTTGTTCCTTGGAACTCTAAGGGCTTAGCGACTTAAAGGTCCTGAAAGAATTTCTCACCGCATTGTTTCCTCAGGGTGGTGGTTGGGGATAATAGTCTAAGTCCTTTTTAGACAGGTCCATGAATTGCCATATAGGAGTACCGTCTCGGGTCTCCTTTCCTTACTCGACTTTCTGTTTCTTTAGTATGAAATGTTTCATCCTTCTCCCATACTTGGGGTTATCTTATACGTTAAAATCCTCATTTTCCACTTCATTATGTTATGGGTTCCTTCTATCTTGATGGCAACCTCCCTGACTATCACGTTCAGGGTTTGCTCTAAATCTTATTCCTCAAACTAGCTTTCATCTAAGATCTCATCTTTAAGCTCTTGAACATTCGGAACCCAAATTCTATAGGAATACCTCATTATTCCCTTATCATCTTTCTCGGTATTAATCTTATATTTATTTGTTGGCTCTCTACCTTCATTCATCACCTTTTTCTGGCACAATATGCTCTTTTCCAATAATTCGATCTGTATTGCAATCTCAAACAGCTTTTCGGTACCAGCTCCGGTTACCTTCACTTCTATTTCCATTTTCTCAAAATCTCTTATAAACTCTCTCAAAGACATTATCATCTTGAGTCTCTCCTTTTTACTAAGGGCATCAGCCACCACATTGGCTTTCCTCGAATGATAAAGAATCTCATAATCGTAATCCTTGATTAGCTCTAACCACCTCATTTGGCGCATGTTGAGCTCTTTTCTGCATGAAAATGTACTAGAGCACTTATGGCTTAGGTAATTCTCGCACTTCTCTCCATACAAGTAGTGCCTCCAATCTTTAGGGCAAAACTATTGCCATGAGCCCAAGCTCATAGGTGGGGATATCGAATTTTATATTCCTTTAATTATCTTGACGCGTACGTGATTACCTTGCTGTGCTGTATAAGAAGCACCCTAATTCCTTATGCGAAGCGTCACTACAATTCACAAAATCTCCTTTTTCATCCGGCAACGCCAACATATGGGCCGCCACCAACCTTTGCTTTAGTTGTTAAAATCTTTTCTCGTATTTCTCTGTCCATTCAAACTTCTTAGTCTTACGAGTAAGCCGCGTCAAAAGGGCTACTATCTTTACAAACTTGAACGAACCTCTGGTAGTGACCGGCCAATTCTACCTCTGGTAGTTTCCCTAACCATGGTCATCAATTCCTCAGTGGTCCTTTATTCATTCTTGTCAGGATCCTCCATGGGATCCTCCTCAGCAACTATCCCTTCTAGGACAACATCCTCAACCACTACATCCTCAATATGAACATCATCCGATCCCGCGTTAGGACGCTCTATCGGATCCATAATCTGATCTCCAATAAGTAATAAAACATCATCGTGCTGTTGCTCCTTAACCTCAAGGTTTGGAGTCCCGCTACCATATACGGTAACGAACTACGCCTCTATCACGATATTTATAAGGGTTCCCATAAGGGTTTTAACTGTCAGTACTACGTTAGGTAGTCCGATTATGAACTTGGCAAGAGTTCTTATTATCTTAATGAACTTATTATCTTAACGTCACATCATCTCTGAGGTTTATAACGCTTGGCTCTGATACCATTTCTGTAACACCCCCAAATCCGGAGTCGGGGATTCGGGTTGTCACGAGTTCCATTTCCCTTATCAATACTTAATCTTAACAGTCAACCAACTACTGCGTACTCTGACCCCACAATATACACACACACATCACAAGTTATAGTCTCAGAGATGAATACCAAAAATAACACAAGTCATTTTATTCCACAATTATAAACCGTTACACCTTAAAAGGGTTTCTGAATAAATTTACATTTCCTTGCCATTATTACAATTCATAAATATACATAAGTGTGGTACATCGAAAGTTGAAAGCCAAGCCTATTGGTAGATCCTACCTTGGCTATAACGGCATCAATGCCTACAGGAAACTGCAGAATGTTTCCTAACAGCTTGCGAATCGGGAGCTTGGTCCTGTTCATCTTTTCTAGCTGTTATTGTGTGATGAAAGAAGAAATCAAGGGTGAGCAACAAGCCCACCGAAATAATATGTATAATAATTAACAATATATGAGCATTCTCATAGAACTCATGAAAGTCTTGGTCAAGAAGAAATGAACCAAGTTGATATCTTAACGCGACCAAGTCGCAAAATATTCAGTATATATATATACATATATACTTTTCACAATCTTTGAAATCCTCTGACATGTATAATATACACAGAGTTCCATTTTATAACTGTATAAAAATATCGTTGCAAGGTGATCTCATATATATAACCTTGTCTCAACGTTTTTCTGAAAATCTTTGACATGTACAAGATAATCATTTACTAGATATAAGTTTAAAAGATGAAGTTACAAGATACTCCAATATACTTATATCTTTTCCGAATACTACTTGAACTACCACCGTTCAAGGTATCATCAGTTTCAAAAGTTCATGCCACTGATGAGACTACAAGATAAGACTTGAATAGATGCAATCTTTGAAATATCATTGAATGAAATGAAGTTACGAGATACTTTATTAAGTCCCGATATATATATATATATATATATATATATATTCATATATATATCTCCCATACATTTCCTGAAAACCTCTGTCATGTAAAGTATGAACACAGTTGCAATATCCAATGAATTTGGAAAGAAAAGAATTTTGGCATAAACCCGATATCTTGCTGATCAGGCAAAGATACCAATAAGTAACCTTTTCTACTAGTAGATGGATGAATCCCCCACCGGTCATCACCCTGGCCGCATTAGGACCTTGTGCTGGACCGCCACCCGGCCTCTTACGCGTTGATGGACCGCCACCCAGCCACTTACACTTTCATGGACGCCCACTGAGCCCATGTTGCTTATGCCGACTCGATAGATGGACTTACTTCCCGAACGTTGGGTAAGTAATCAATTCATTTACCAAAACCGCAACCTTGTTGCGAATATAAAATACACCACAGAGCCGGATCCCTCTGGTTTTGAGCGAGTATTTAAATCCCCTTTAAAAAGGAAGATCTTAAATATATAAAAAAAATTGAGTTTTGGGATCCGCTCTAACTTTTGAAAATCATTTTAAGGACTCGAAAACACTTTAAAGAGTGTTTGGAGTAATGCTGATTTAATAAAGTAAATCAGTCCCAATATATTAGAAAATATCTGAATATTATTATTTAAATAATATTCCCATAAAGAATAATCTTTATACAAATAATTGAAGTAGAAGTTGTAAAACTTATACTTGAAACGAGTATTAAATAACCAAAGATATACTTATACGAAAGTACTATCTTTATTTGAATAATCAAAAATAAGTTTGATTATCGACACCTTATTCTTTAATAAAATAAAAAATATATCTCAGCAAATAATTGGAGTCATAGGTCCTCAAATGAATATTCAAATAATATTCATTAAATAATATAAACTGAGTCATAAGCCCTTGAATGAATATTCAGATAATATTCAATTAATAAAATAAACTGAGTCATAAGCCCTCGAATGAATATTCGAAATAATATTCAATTAATAAAATAAATTGAGTCATAAGCCCTCGAATGAATATTCGAAATAATATTCATTAAATAAAATAAAAGGAGTCATAAGCCCCCGAATGAATATTCGAAATAATATTCATTAAATAAAATAAAAGGAGTCATAAGCCCCCGAATGAATATTCGAAATAATATTCATTAAATAATATAAAGTTATCGAATAAACCTTATTCGATTAATAGTTTTGAAAACTATCCATATATATATATATATATATATATATATTATACTCGGGAGTCTCGCCTCCCGGTTTTAGAAAAAGTTCACCTTTTGATCCCCTATACTAAGGGTATACGCAAATACCGCTTATCTCTAGCATAGGTATTATGCAACGAATAAGCATTTGAACCAACAGATATATAAATCAAGAATACAAAACAGGCATGCATATATACCATATCACATGCTACAATATATCGCAAGAATTTGCTAATAACAAATATGCATTTATCACAAGATCATGCATATACACATATACATCACAACAACAGTATAGCGGGTAGAAAACTTGCCTGAGTGCTCCCGGATAGACTTAAGCTTAGAGTGGATCCGATAACCTATGAACAACAACATAAGTTGAAATTAAACCCCGGTCGCTTAAGAAACTAGACTTTAACCAATTGAACCCTAACGTTCGCTTATGGTCACTCCTACGCTTAACGAATCACCTAAGTCGTTCGAGTACCCTCGGCTCCACCATTTTTAATAAATTAACCATTAAGAGTTTTAAGGCGATTCTTTCGCGAGTGCCTTACCAACTGCCTAATCCACTTTACATAATGGTTTCATACTCCAATTAGTCATTTAAGGGCCTTAACCAAGGTTTCAAAGTAAGGCGAGGGGTAATGGTTCGTTCGCGAAACGCCGTTAATTAAAACGGTCGTTTCTCCTAAACCGTACCTCGGATTCAAGCGAACCACATATCAAAACGAAGCTCGTAACATGAACTATCTAAACATGGGAATGGTCAGAATCTTACAGTGAGTTCACGGGTCCTAAAGTTAAGAACAAAAACAGTCTAAGGTAAATCGGGCATTACGACAGCTATGTTTACGCGATTACCAATTTTCTCACTACACCAAATCCTCACCAAACAACCCCCAATCATTAACACATCAAAACCTCAACTAAATAATACTATACCAGTCCTTATTCTCCAGATTATTCATCTCAACCAACCACAATCAAGTTCTATTAACTATAATAAGATTCATTCACCAAATCACTCCAAATTCAAATCAAACTACTAATAATCAAAGACCATGCTTCTCATTTAGAAAACTAACCATCAAACTCACTAATAATCAAATTAAAGGCTAGGGTTTGAAGTTTATACCTTCCTTGGGAGGTGTTAAGTTGCTAGGAAGCCTTAGGGAGCCTCCTACAAGCTTGATCTTTCCAAAGAAATCAAGAACACAAAGTTAGGCTTTGAAGTTTCTAAAAGTCCGATTTAAAGAACTGTAAAAATCAGGGTCTTACCATACTTATTTGGACGAGACTTGTAAACAAGAGTTGTAGGCCATCTCAATACCTTTCCGACGAGCTATAGAACACAACATTTGAGTGAGTATTGAAGGAGATATGGCAGTTTAAAGTTGCTGGGTTTGTTTTGGCCGAGAGCTTTTGCTCTTGGAAGCAAAAGTCAACTTCTAATTTTTGTGTTTTATGATATTTGCTTGGTTGCTTCTCCTTTTTGCCTTGGAAAATGTTTTAGCTTTTTACCATGGTAAATTTTACATGGCCCAAAATCAACCAACAAAATAAAACCCCTTGTCATGCTTATGTCATCTTGCACATGTCATAATGCTTCCACTTGTCCACACCTTGTTGGTTTGAAGACATCATCATCCCTAACCTCCTTGATTAACTCCTAATTGCTTGCCTAATGACCGCTGATCTGTTATACGGTTCGCTTAACTTTCGTTTTCATTTATCGTTTGAGGGATCATACCCGGGATCTTATTACTTAGGTTTCTTTAACCTTTCTCAATACATTATATTCTTTTCATGATCCTCTCTTAAATCCTTGAATTTAAATCCTTTTTATTCTGTTACCTTATACTCAATATTTTCTGTATCTGGTAGATTTTCGGGAAAAATCAAAGTGTTCAAATTTGGATTCTGACGATATTTACATACACTTATTTATCATATAGAGTACTAATAATATCCCAGAAGATCAATAAAAGAGCCCTACATAGTGTGGTATGAAAAGTTTTTTTATTCAGCATAATCAGCAAAATCAGCAAAATCACTATTCATAAGGGTTTCAAAAATTCCAAAAATTGGGGTTATTACAAAAGTTGACCCAGATAAGCTGGAATCTCGATCCGTAAAATGTAATTTTGTGGGATATCCTAAAGAGACTTTAGGGTATTACTTTTACACCGATCATAGGGTGTTTATCTCCAGACATGCTACCTTCTTGGAAAAGAAGTTTATCCTTGAAGGAAACAGTGGGAGCAAGATTGAACTTGATGAAGTTCCAGAAGCACAAACTACTACGGATCAAGTGGAAACACCTGTTCAGACTGAACAACCTTCTGTGGAACAACCCATTCGTAGGTCAGGGAGAGTGTCTCGCCAACCTGAGAGGTATTATGGCCTTGTCATTGAGAATGACAATGAGTTGTCAATCATTGATGATGACGACCCTGTGACCTATAATGAGGCTATGAGTAGTTTTGACTCAGAGAAATGGCATAGTGGCATGAAATCCGAAATGGAATCTATGTATACCAACTAAGTATGGACTCTGGTTGAGGCGCTCGAAGGTGTTAAGCCTATTGGGTGCAAGTGGGTAGATAAAAGAAAGATTGGAACAGATGGTCAGATGGAGACCTATAAGGCCAGACTCGTGGCAAAAGGATTCAAACAAAGGCAAGGGATTGACTTTGATGAAACTTTTTCTCTTGTAGCCCTGTTAAAGTCAATTCGGATTTTGCTTGCGATTGCTGCTTACTACGACTATGAAATCTGGCAAATGGACGTGAAAACGGCCTTCCTCAATGGGGAACTTGAAGAGGAAGTGTATATGACACAGCCAAAGGGTTTTCTTTCCAAGGGAAATGAACACCTAGTGTGTAAGATGCTATGAACCATATATGGTTTAAAGCAAGCTTCTCGTAGATGGAACATCCGTTTTGATGAGACAATCAAAGAGTTTGGTTTTATCAAAAACATAGATAAACCATGTGTCTACAAGAAGGTTAGTGGGAGCGCGGTAACATTTCTTGTATTGTATGTGGATGACATACTTCTTATAAGAAATGTTTTGCGACATTTTCATCTGATTAGGGAGATTGTTGAAAGAGGAGAAGTCAACATTAAGAGAGTTGACACACATAACAACATAGCAGACCCTTTAACAAAGCCACTTTCTCAAAGTCACTTTGATCGTCATAAAGACAAGATGGGTATTAGATACCAGAGTGATTGGCTTTAGTACAAGTGGGAGATTGAAAGAGATGTGTCCTAAGTCCAATCATGTATGATGATTTAGGAATAACTTTTATGTAATCTGTTTTGATTTCATTGATATTAATAAAAGACTTGTTTTGGTTTTATTGCAGGCTTTATCTATTTATGTGTTTAAATAAGATATACCATAGTTTACAGTAAAGCTTTTTATGGATTATGATGAGATCATAATAATGAGACCTAAAAAGATGATAACTCTGAACTTAAATAGTTCCTGGTCATAGGATTACTGACTGGTAATTAATAATCCGCAAAGATCGGTACATACTATGCTTGCTTCATTATGAAGGATGTCTGTTCTCATAGACATTTGTGTGGTGACACTATAGCTAGTATGTAGATGCTTATTATAGAATAAGTTCAATGAACATGACTCACACAGCTAAACAACTGATGGAGTTCACTCACGTGTCAGCAGTTGTTCACATAGTGATAGTTGTACAAGTATCCTTAGACTTGAGGTCATCATAGTCATCATGTGTACACTGAACTATGTTTTGGTTTAGTTCTTAGTCTCCAGGGACAATTATAAAGGCTCTTCTGGGTATAGGAATTTGTACACGAAGATAGTGTATGATCAATAAAGGATCTACCCCTTCTAGTGAAGGAAGAGAATGTTCAATGTTGATCCACTTATGCTAGTTCAGGAATCTCTGGCCATAGTGAATGAAATTAGAAAGGAGTTTCTAATTTACATTAAATAGAACTAAGCATAGTGAATGGGAAAGCAAGTGATTAAATAAGATAGGCTTGACACAAGTTCCATGCCTTGTATTTAATCGTGACATTGCATGGTAGAAGGAATTGATTGTACGGTAACTACTCACTGAATAGGTTCTTGGTATTCTAAGCAGTGAATTCGTATTATCCGGATAGTCGCGATATGCTGAGAAGTATCCCTCACGATGTAGAATAAATATGATTAATTAATTAATCATATTTAATGAATTAGAGAATTTATATAAATAATGATAAAATAGTTTTATTATTATTTATTTCTACTACCGACTTAATATTGAACCTACTGGGTCACACCATAAAAGAGAATGATTTAATGGTGGAGGAATTAATTAATAATGGCTGGTAATTATTTATTTGTGAAATGAATAATTAATTAGCAGATTTAATAATTGATTAAATGAGATTTAATTAATTCTTAATATTATTAATTAAGAATTTAATTTTGGAAATTAAATCAAGTGAGAGAATTATCTTTCTAAAGTGTTTAGAAAAGGGATTAATGATTAAAAGGTGTTTTAATTATTAGTTAATTGGTTAATAAGAATAATCAATTAAAGGGTTAATAATAATAATATTTTATGGAAAATTTTCAGCTAAAAATTTTGCCTATAAATATACTATTATAAACCCTATTTGCCTCAACCCAAATAATTAACCCTAATTCTAAAGTAGAACAAGAGGGAGGCAACTAATTCTCTCAACCTCTTCCTCCTCCATCACATTGATCTCTTGGTGGATACCGGTGTAGTGCTTCACACTTAAGGAGCAGCTGCTAGTGATCTCCGCTCATCGTTCTTGGATCGCTATTAAAGACCTCCATCTTTCCATTAACGTAAAGCTTCTTAAGGTAAACATACTGAACTACGAATTAAATATTATTTTTCGCATGGATCCTGCAGAGGGTTTCATTTTTTTTTAAGATTTAAATTTACGTTTTCGTTGCGTTTATGTGCTAAAAACCCTTCAGAAAGTACGATCTTTATTTAAATAATCAAAAATAAGTTTGATTATCGAAACATTATTCTTTAATAAAATAAAGAATATTATTTAATAAAATAAGCGGAGTCATAATTCCTCGAATGAATATTCAAAATAATATTTATTAAATAAAATAAGCGGAGTCATAAGTTCTCGAATGAATATTCAAGATAATATTCATTAAATAAAATAAAGTTATCGAATAAATCTTATTCGATTAATAGTTTTGAAAGCTACATCTATATATATATATATATAAATATATATATATATATATATATATATATATTATACTCGGGAACATCGACTCCAGGTTTAGAAAAATGTTAACCTTTGGGTCCCCTATACTAAGGGTATACACAACTACTGCTTACCTCTAGCATAGGTATTATGCAACTTATAAGCAATTGACTCAACAATTAGATATCAAGATTACGAAACAGACATGCATATATACCATATCACATGCTCCAAAATATCACAAGATTTGCTAATAACAATCATGCACTTATCACAAGATAATGCATATACATATATACATCTTAACAACAGTATAACGGGTAGAAAACTTGCCTGAGCGACTGGGGGTGGTAAAAGGCCTGGGGCGAGTCTGGTAACCTATAAACAACATAAAAGTTGGAATTAAACCATGGTCGCTTAAGAAACTAGTCTTTAACCAATTAGACTCTAACGTTCGCTTTTGCGCTTAACGATTCACATAAGTCGCTCGAGTACCCTCGGCTCCACCATTTTTAATAAATTAACCGTTACGAATTTTAAGGCGACGCTTTCGCGAATACCCTACCAACTGACCCTTTAATCTAACATAATTATTTCATACTCCAAATAGTCATTTAAGGACCTTAACCAAGGTTTCAAAGTAAGGTGAGGGGAAATGGTTCGTTTACAAAACGTTGTTACTTAAAACGGTCGTTTCTCCTAAACCGTACATCGGATTCAAGCGAACCACATATCAAAACGAAGCTCGTAACATGAACTATCTAAACATGGAAATGGTCAGAATTTTACAGTGAGTTCACGGGTCCTGAAGTTAAGAACAAAAACAGTCTAAGGTAAATCGGGTATTACGACGGCTATGTTTACGCGATTACCAAAGTTTATACTACTCCAAATCAATCACAAACTAACTTACAACCGACATTACAACCAAAATCCATCCAAACTTCATTACATCAGTCCCAACATCTCAAGATTTTCCAATTTATACTACCCCAAACATGAACTAATAGCTATACTTAAGTTCATTAACCAATAATCAAGATTTACAACTCAAACTCATTACAAATCCAACCAAACTCTAAATATACATGAATCATGCTTCTCAGAAACTTTACAAATCATAAAAAGCTCTAAATATTCATAAGTAAGGCTAGGGTATGAGAGTATACCTTCCTTGGTGAGTAGAAGTAACTAAGGAGCTTGAAACCACCCTTGAGAATCCTTACAAAAGCTATATCTTAACAAAAACACAAGATCAAAATTTTCAAGTTCTTGAAAACACTATTCACTCTCTTCTTCAATGATTTCTTGAAAGAGATTGTGAAGGAAATGGAAGCTTAGATTCCTAGGATAGCCATATCTAAGTATAAGGGACCTTGGATAATTACCTCACAAATTAACAAGGCTTGGATCTTGGTTTTTTGGAATTTTTCTCCTTGAAAAGATGAAGAGTCGAGAGCTTGATGTTCTTGAAATGAAAAGTCAATTTTAAATTTTGTGTTATGATATTTGTTGGTTGGTTGCTTCCTTTGTTTGTTAATTAATTATTACCATGGTAAAAAATGTGTTGCTCACAATCAACCAACCAATCCTTCCCACTTGTCATGCTTATGTCATCAAGCTTAGGTCATCTTCTTATACTTGTCTTCTTCTTGTTGGTGTGATGACATCATCACCCACTAACCTCTAATTACTTGGCTAATGACCGCTTATCTGTTATACGGTTCGCTTAACTTTCATTCTCGTTTATCGTTTGAGGAATCATACCCGGGATCTTATTACTTAGGTTCCCTTAAACCTTTCTCAATATTTTATATTCCTCTTATGATCCTCTCTTATAATCCTTGAATTTAAATCATTTTAATCACGTTACCTTATACTCAATTCTTTCGGTATCTGGTGGATTTTCGGGAAAAATCAAAATGTTCAAATTTGGATTCTGACGATCTTTACATACACTTATATACCATATAGAGTACTAATAAGATCTCAGAATAACAATAAAAGAACTGCTACATAGTGTAGCATGAAAAGTTTTCTTATTCAGCATAATTAGCAAAATCACTATTCATAAGGGTTACAAAAAGTCCAAAGTTTTTGGGGTTATTACAGTCTCCCCTCCTTAAAAGGATTCCGTCCCGGAATCAGATAAAAATGAATAGGGCATCTTTCTTAGCATTACACTTTCTAACTCTCAAGTCAATTTTCCCACATTGTGGTTCTACCACCAACTCTGACTAGTTTGATAACCCTTCTCCTAAGCACTTGTCTCTTTTTGATCTATAACCCTTCCTGGTTGCTCCATATAGGTTACGTCTGGTTGCATGTCTATGCGCTCATATGCCCCTATTTGTCTGGCATCCGAATTACACTTCCTTAACATTGATACGTGGAATACGTTATGAACTTGCTACATGTTCGGGGGTAGGGCTAGCTGATATGCTAACTTCCCAATACGTCTTAATATATCCAAGGGTCCAACAATTCGTGGGCTTAGCTTTCCTTTCTTTCCGAACCTCATCCATCATTTCCAAGGGAATACCTATAACAACACTAGGTCCCCTACTTACTATTCTTTGTCCTTTCGTGTCAAATCAACATACTTCTTATGTCCATCTTGGGCCACTACCAGCCGTCCTCTGATTAGATCTATTATATCCTTGGTCCTTTGGACCACTGCTGGTCCGAGCATCTTGCGCTCTGCAACATCATCCTAACATAAGGGAGATCGACATTGTGTTCCCTCAAGGATCTCATAAGGCGATATCTCGATACTGACATACGGTCTATTGTCGTAAGAAAACTCAATCCGTGTTCAGTGATCATTCCAAATTCTTTTAAATCTATTGCACAGACTCTCATCATAGCTTCTAGCATTATAGCTTTTTGCTTCTCAATACCCACTCTTTTCTAGTTCGTAATCATTACTATCTTCCCTTCATAATTCCAGTATGCCTATACTGTTACTATCTAGCATTCTATAACCTTCTAATAATTTCGTCGACCTTAGTACCACGAACGCGTTAGAATCAGAATACCACTGTACTAGTACCACTTCATCTCTAGCTGCCTCCATCTTTGAAAGCTTGGTCCTTCATATAGAAGTAAAGAATTTATTGAGAGATCACTATGATCATGAACACTTGTTCTATTGCATAGTTAGTACAGAAGGTGGCCAGCCTTTAGTACTTGACAAGCAATTAAACAACATGTGGTATCCTACTAGGCTTCTATCACACAGATAGATAGTCATTCGGCAATACCTCCCCTTCTGGAAGGGTTGTTCTTCTCAGCTTATACAACATGAAAAGGAGAGAAAAAAACGAATTAAAGAGAATTGTATATATATATATATAAAAATACTGCCACAAAATATCTGGCTTGGAATCTACCTCTGAATTATAAAGGTTTGTCATAGGAGAACAAAACATATGCGTATATATATCAACATCAAGTATTATCGCATCGTATTTCACATGCCTAAATATTTTTGCTATTATGTCCATCATTCTATGGACCCATGCTCTTGCTCGAGCTTAAAAAACAATCATCTTTGAAACTCCCTCGACATTGAAAATTGAACCTGGGATTTCATTCTAGCCATCATCGTTACTAGAACCCATTATTACACCGTAACCTTCTTCGTATAGTAATACTACTCTCTATCGATAAGAAAGAATAAATATATCATAGGTAAATGATCGCCTTAGTTAGTCTAACGATGATTACTTATTCATCACCATGACCCATTAGAGGTACTCAATATCAACGCTTATTATATTACAACTCTCACAGTTGTCATCGTCTAAATATTCATAGAATCGTTGATGCATTACTATAGTCCACCACGGACCTACGGTAGTCATTTATTTTCCTCGGAATCTTAATATCTAATCATACGGAGTCCATATCTGCCGTATAAAAATCTTTTAAGGAGTTAACATAATCACCATTCATGATTCATGAAGAACACTCTAGATCCTGACGTACATTCATGACATGAAGCAGATAAAATTGCAGAAGAGTTTCAATCAAAGCAACGATAGCAGGTTAATACCATTCTTAATCATATGCCTTCAATAGAAGACTTAACTCCAGGGTTTGTTTAGTTCTTTTTGAAACATGGTTCTGGCTTATTCTCAAGATAGGACCTTCTAGATAGATAGCTCGCTCACGGCGATTACATGAATTAAATCTTTACCAAACTACTATTACGATTGAGTATCGCACAGTCATCAGAAGGAATGTCAATATTTCACACCATAATACAACCTTCACGGATTTAACCATCATCACTGTATTCCTCTGGCACGAGCGCCTATAATTGTCTTCTTATACTTAAAGTGTCAGCCACCTCTTTGTCCTTTCCTGATAGTAAAATTTCCTTACAATCAATGTCATTTTAATCACCTCCAACTAAATTTTATACCTCATTTCAATCACTGCTTATGTGAAAATGCTTTTCTCAAGTCCTGGTGAGAAGGAAAAAAAATCACCATTTTTCCATAAGTTATTTCCTCGGTCTTTAGAGGTTAACATTATCACGACTGACTCTCGATCATACTTAGGACGTCTCTTATCTTGGGTCCTTCTTGTTTTCACCAATCTCGACCTTCATTGGGTCAATCCATACTTTCTTATGGATCATCACGTGCCCACCTGGCATTATTATAATTACGTCATATTTCCTTTATCAAAATTTCTATTCTTTAGAACTTTGAATATTACCTTTCTCCTTGTAAGATCTCTAAGGTTATCCTTAAATCCTTCATCAGGTACACCCTAGGTACAGGGCATATCAAGATACCATTTACTAATACTAGAACCATTATCTATATAGTTCTGAAAACTTTCTCCACTGATCTTTAAAGATTGTCGTTGCCTTAGTCATTCCTTCCATATTACCCAAACTCATAATGTGCCTATTAAGGGTAAAATGCCAACCCTTATACATTCCCCTAGGGTTCATCTCAAGTTATCGGGGGTTTTATCCTTAATTCCACCTTTAAAAGATACTTACACTCTTCCATGGATAAATCAAGTCATATATCCTTAATTCAATCATTCTCACCTCGATAGTCTATGCCTAATTTCATAATAATATCCTTATCCAAAATGAGGTCAATCCATATGGCCTCCAAAAGATAACAACGGTTATCCACTTTTCTTTCCTGATTTTGTAATGATCACATGGATGTTCTGAAAGATATTGGCCGTGTTTAACGTGAACTTCTTCTTAATAAATCCTTATTTACTTTTGTTATTTATCTCAACCATCTCAATGTTGGGATATCTTTCATACCTGGCGTCTCCCTTTCTGGGTATCATGCCCCCGGTCTTACACTACACATTCTTGAAGGTCACTTCCTTCATCCAATTTTCCTAATTTCTTACTTTCTTGTCTCCTTAGTCTATCCACGTCTCATTGTTTATCCTTCGAACTATCTCAAGGTTTCCTCAAATCCTCCCAACTTAAAGGGGATAAAATATATGTATCTCTCATGCCTTCATCCAACAGCTTTAACTCATGGTGAATCACTCTCATCCTGACGATTACATAATTTTCTATTTCTATTACTACGAGTCTTTAGGGTTTCCTCATATCCAACTCCCTTATCATTCCTCCAACTCTATTGCCTTTATATTCCTTTCCACTTCAGTTTCTTTTTATCTACCTATCTCTTGCAATCATTTCACGAACCCACTAATCATTGACTTCAAACATCACGTCATTCTGGGATTCTAGTCCTCAGAACAAATCTTGACAACTTTTACAATCTTAGATTCATAATTTATCATACTCGTCCTCCTTTGTTTCGGCTCTAAAGCTTTTACACTATCTCCATAACCTTGGGAAGTACTTTCCCGAAACAATTGACTGAACTTTAATCAGTTTATTATAACCTCTAGCTCCGTGCCTTTCTTTTTCTTTCACCAGCGGGTGGCCTCTCTCTTAGGAAGGTAAGTGACAAAAACAGTCTTTTGCGCTTCGTCAATCATTTAGAATCTCAATGATTCCTCTATTTCCTTTAGCCAGGCTCTTGCCTCGACTAGGTCAGCGAGTTCTGTTTTTTTCCAGTCTAAATATTTCTTCCTGCTCCCCATAATCGGGGTCATCTTATATTTTAAAATCCTCATTTTCCACTTCATTATGTTTTGGGTTCCTTATAGCTTAATCACGACTTCCCTAATTATCACATTCAGGGTTTGCCCCAAATCTTATTCTTCGTGGGGGAATAATGCTTGGAAAAATTTTGAGTATCTCTTTATATTTGTCTTACTTACTTTGCTTAATTCTTTCCCTCGTTCAGTCCTTACATGATCATAAATTATGAATTCTCTAGTTTTATAACTTCATGACACTCTTAAGTGTTAATGGTGCAATTAACAATATGAACTTATTAATAAACAAACTGATCTGAACTGAAAGGAACGAATATATATATAACCATTTGTTCGAGGGTACAACAACTAAACACATGAAAGAGAATTACATCATTTGACCTGATCGCTTCTATCCCAAAAGTACTACCACAGATAATCATCTAGTCATTATAAACTAATCATTCATAACTTAGGCTAATCCTCCAAAAATGGTGCTGCATAAAAATCCTTGTCTGATCGCTCTGGCTCTGCACACTACTATGGATCAAGAAATGCGGGCACGCACAACATCCCTAACCTGCTCCATCAATGAGGTGATGAGGTCTAAGATTGTCGCAAGTAGGGCTGGATCAATCTGACCCTCAAGATGGCCTCTAGCTGTAATTCGGGTGGTAGCCACAATCATGTCCATGTTATACGCTAATCCTGCCGGAAGTACCCCGCCCTCAATCCTTGGTGCAGTAAGTTGATACAATAGATCACTCCTAACATTACGGGCCTCAGACAAGCCACCCAGAGTCATCTAATAATCAGCGATAAGAGAAGCCTGAATGGTAGCATCTAGTATTCCATGGGATGCAGGAGGTGCAGACCCAGGAGATCCAAATGGATAACCAAGCACGGTATCAGGTGACAATAGTGCAGGAGATAAAGGTGGCATTTCCTCAGTAGGTGTTGGGCTCTGTATGGGGGATGGAACAGGAATTGGTGGAACCTCATGAACGTCTACAAGAACCTCTGGGAGAGGGTCTGCTACTGGTATAATTGGTGTTGTGGAAGGCCCCACTCCTTCTGCCCTCACTATCCTCTGTGCACTTGGTAACCCTTCATCCTCTAGTGCCACCCTCGCGGCCATCCTAGCTCTGGTAGTCGCCCTGATTACGGTCATCAATTCCTCAGCGGTCCTCTCCTTATTCTCGTCAGGATCATCCTCAGCAGCAATCCCTTCTGGGATAACATTCTCAACCGCAACATTCTCATTATGAATCTCATCCGTTCCCTCGTTAGGGTACTCTATCGGATTCACAATCTGATCTCCAACATGTAATAAAACATCCTCATGCTGATGCTCCTGAACCTCAGGGTTCGGTGCCCCGCTGCCCTATACGATAACGAACTATGTTACTATTATGATATTTATAAGGGTTCCCATAAGGGTTTTAACTGTCAGTACTATGTTAGGTAGCCCGACTATGAACTTGGCAAGAGTTCTTATTATCTTAGTGAACTTATTATTTTAACGTCACATCATCTCTGAGGTTTATAACGCTTAGCTCTGATACCATTTCTGTAACACCCTCAAATCCAGGGTCGGGGATCTGGGTTGTCATGAGTTCCATTTCCCTTAATAATACCCAATCTTAATAAACAACCAACTACTGCGTACTGTGACCCCACAATAAACATACACACCACAAGTTATAGTGTTAGAGATGAATATCCAAAAATAACACAAGTCATTTTATTCCACAATTATGAGCCATTACACCTCAAAAAGGTTTCTGAATAAAGTTACATATTCTTTTCCATTATTACAATTCATAAATATACATAAGTCTGATACATCTACAGTTGAAAACCTGGCCTATTAGTAATTCCTACCTCAGCTACAACGTCATCAACGCCTTCAGGAAACTGCGGAACGTTTCCTATCCGCTTGCGAATTGGGAGCTTAGTCCTGTTCATTTTTTTTGTCTATCTGTTGTTGTGTGATGAAAGAAGAAAGCAAGGGTGAGCAACAAGCCCACCAAAATAATATGTATAATGATTAACAATATATGAGCATTCTCATAGTACTCATGAAAGTCTTGGTCAAACAGATATGAACCAAGTTTGATATCTTAATGCGACCAAGTCGCAAAATATTCAGTATATATGTATATATACTTTTCAAAATCTTGGAAGTCATCTTCCATGCATAATATACACAGAGTTCCAGTTTATAACTGTATAAAAATATCGTTGCAAGGTGATCTCATATATCTAACCTTGTCTCAATGTTTTTCTGAAAGTCTTTGTCATGCATAAGATAATCATTTACTAGATATAAGTTTAAAAGATGAAGTTACAAGATACTCCAATATACTTATATCTTTTTCGAATATGACTTGAACTACCACCGTTCAAGGTATAATCAGTTTCAAAATTTCATCATATAGATGAGACTACAAGATAAGACTTGAATAGATTCAATCTTTGAAATATCATTGGATGAAATGAAGTTACGAGATACTTCATTTAAGTCCCCATATATATATATCCATAGATATATATATATATATATATATATCTCATACATTCTTCTGCTATGATAAGAAGAATTTTGGAAGGAAGAAACTTTGGCATAAACCTGATATCTTGCTGATCAGGCAAAGATACCAATTAAGTAACCTTTTCTAATAGTAGATGGATGAATCCTGTTACACCCGACATTTCTGTGTAATATTAATTGTAAATTGGTGTAATTATAAAGCCGAATGCCAATATATTCAACTATTGTATGCTTATGTGAATGAGAATTTCTGCGTCTTAAATTTTCGATATGTGGTATATGATTTTTCAAATCAAAAGTTTATTTATTTCTTTCATTTTTTTTATTTATAAGGAATATTTTAAACCTTGAATAAATTTCTTTTTAAAAGTTATTTTGCTCACAAATTTCAAAAGTAGTTTTATAAAATTTCCAAAAATCCAAGCTATTTTATGGTATAAATTTTATAATTTTTGAACTTGTGTTTTATTTTATAAAATTAAATCTTTATAAATATTAATTGTCATAATTAGCAAATTACATAGTTATCCTTGCATGCAAATCCTTTCTATTCAATCCAAAAGGGCTAAAGAGTCAATAACCACCCCACTAACTCTTATTTTCTAGTCAAATACCTTCTTTACCCTTGCATGCAAATTGAACCAAGTACAAATGGAAGGGTAATCATGTCAATTCCTATTTCCACTCACATTTGTCAACACAAAAACCATAAAACAAGTAAATACATGATCATTTCACACATCACTCACCACCACACTCATTCTTCTCTCCCTCCTCTCTCTCACTCTCGGCTACTCCCTCCTTCACTCTCGGCTTTTAGCTGAAACCACCCCCTCCCCATTTTTCTTCATTCCTCAACCAAGCTTCCATCCTCTATACAAGTAAATGTTACTTCCCATACCATGATCACTCATATTTCAAAGAGTTTTGAGTAGAAAGTTTAAGTTTTAAGGTTGCATGTAAAGGTTTTAGTTGAAACTCAAAGTACAACCTTGATTCTTGTGAGTTTAGGGTTGTTTTTGAGAGGACTACAAGGAATGGAGAAGTGCCAAGTCTTGAGAAGGAAACTCTTGATGATTAAATGGCCATTCCCTTCCATTTCATTCGGCCATGACCATAGGGGAGTCGAATGAATGGTCCTTAAGACTATTCTTGTTGCTTTGTTCAATTTTTGCATGATTATGTGATAATGGCTTGAATTTTATGGTGAAAATTTGATGAAACTCCTTGCATGCTAAGTGAACATCTAGATATAACTCATGCTAGGCTTGCATGTAAATTTCTTGGTAAAACATATTTAGAAAACATGTTGTTTGGCTTGCAAAACTCGAGGACATGCATACATGTGAATTTCTCTTAGAATGTTATAAGATTTTGATCATTTGGAAAGATTTTGTTAGTAAGCTTTAATTTCAGTAGGATTAAGGTATTAATATTGATTAATGCCCCTTGATGCATGGTAATAATTCGTGGTTATCTTTTATAAAAATGCATATCTTGTTGTTTCAAAAACTTGATGATTTGTGGGTTGTGAAGTGTAGTTTCTTTTGTTTTACCATAATTGTGCCATAGGTAAAGGATGATCTCCACCAAATTTATTTTGAGAATAAGGGAGTTAGTTCAGTATATAACCATGTTTAAGTCTTGGTTTGGGTATTGGGTTGTTGGTAGTTGAGTTTGTCAAGTCAAAACCTTGGAGAAAGGAGAGTTGTAGTTTCTGCAGAAAATCAGTTTAGTACCCTGAGGTTTAAAATGAGTTTTGACCATGTCATTGATGTGCACTTTGAGGCCCAAGACACCAGAAGTTAGTATTGGGAGTATATAAAAGGTTTTAGGTGTTGGTTGGAGGTTTGCATGTCATTTGGTTAGGTACACAAGTAGAATAACAAAATCTGTCCAGTAGGGGACAGTTTTGTTGCAACTTAGAAATAGGGAGATTTGACCATGTCATGGGTAGGCCCCCATTAGGCCCTGTTGGGCCTTAGTTAGAGGGAGTGTCAGGGAAGTTTTTCCAACCATATTTCATAGGATATGAGTTAGAACCATGTGTCACAAGTTAATTCAAGTCAGAGCGTTTTCTGCCCAGAAAAACAAGGGAACCTTGGACTTTTAGCTTAGGCCCAAGAAGACCCAAGTCAGGCCTGTTAGGAATATATGTGCATTAGTTTGATGATATGTTTAACAAAACACTTAAGTAGAAATTTAGTGTCTGAAGCCTCAACGGATAAGACCACTTTGGCTATCCGTTGATGGTGTAGCTTTACTTAGAAATAAGTCTAGTATTGTAGCATATTTCAGTCTCTGTATTTAAAAATGTAATTCTTAGAAGTTGAGAGAAACTATGAGTCATGTTGACTACTAGATGATATGCAGATAGGAAGGCCAATTGTAAATATTTCATGCCTTGTAAGTTTGTATAAATGAAGTGGTATCAACGGATGACTTAAAGACCTTCAACGGATGAGAAGCTAAGCTTCAACGGATGTCTCTAAAGCTTCAACGGATAAATGCATCAACGGATAACATCCTTCAACGGATGAAGTCATCAACGGATGAAAGCTTCAACGGATAACATCCTTCAACGGATGAAGTCATCAACGGATGAAAGCTTCAACGGATGTTTTGCTATTTAGCCGTTGATAAGTGGTAGTTGTACCTACAGACAGGGGCACATGGGTTGATAGAGAAAACTGAGATGTGGTAGCCGTATTTCCGGATCAACAGAAAAAGCAGCCGTTCTTCTTTAGTACAAAGATGCAATAGTCAACAAAGTACTTGAGTGAACAGGAAAAGAAGCAAGTGGAAAACTTATTTTACTATTGTAATTTTAATATTGTTTTTCACTTGTACACTTGGTAATATATAAACCAAGAAGAAGCTAGTAATTAGAGGGGATTTTCCAGAGCTGTTTAGAAATATCTTGAGAGAGAATTCATCTAGTTTGTACTAGGATGCAGCTGTGATCAACATTGTTGAACACAGATTTTCTAACACACCATCTCTGGTGGAACAACAAATCCACCAGAAAAGTTTTTAAAGCTTGTTGTGTTCTTTACATTTTGTGTTTGAATATATATCTGTCTGCATTAGCTCAATAGCAATTCACACACCTGTTCATCTAGAACACACTGCTTTAATAAACTTCTCAAAACTTGAAAAAGTTTTGAGATTTACATTCAACCCCCCTTCTGTAAATCTCATTGTTAGTCCTCTAGGAATAACAAGGCCCTTGAGCCACATTAAGTTTTTAAGATGCCCTTAGGTCAGGAGAGTCTCGTGTAAAAGTTTTGAAGGAAAACTTGTAGTTTAAGAGTGTCTAATGCACTCAAGAAACCATAGTTGTCATTCTGAAATTTGCACCAGTGAGCACTTTTACTTATCACATAGTTTTAGAATACTTAGGAGTGAGATTTAGGTTGACCACCATAGTTGTAAGATAGTATAAGGTCAGTAGAAAAAAAGGCACAAGTGAGGGTCAATAGGTCTTGGATAGTTTAGTAAAGGCACATCGAGTTAGGAAGCCAAAATTTGAAGACTTTGTCTAGTTTAGCGACCAAGTGACTTAAGTTGTGAGTCGAGATCATCCAAGCCTAGTGTTGCATTATGGTGTATATGGTGTTATTTGGTATTAATATATGATATGTGATTATGTGGCTATGTGTCTACAATTGTAATTTAAAGGTGAATATAAAATTAAGTGCATATAGGCCTAAGTGTCATCCGTGTTTAATTTCGGGTTGTAAATAGGTTTAGTTGGTGAGAGTATATTATAATGAAGATTATTATTATTTATTTACGATCTCGAGACGAGGGAAAACTTGCCATAAAGGTCGAGTGAAGCTTCAGTTGCTCCTACCAGTCAGACCTGACCAGCCTTTCTCAAGGCAAGTGATTCAACTTGTCCTTCGTATTTACTGCTAATAGTTCATACATTGCTGCAACTATCCCGTGTCATTTGATATATTAAATCAAGCGTATCTTATGTTTATCTTTGAATTATATAGAGATGCCATGAACCCTCGAGTACGTATTGCAAAGTAGTCTTATCATGATAGTATATTAAAGTAATTCGAATGCCATGATAAAAGAAAATGGCAGTTATAACTCTTGGTTGATTCTCTTGATTAACATGCTGATGATTCCTAAGTATTGATATCTCATCCTGATACTTGAACCCCTATAGAACCTTACCTTGAACCCTGAAAGTCAGATACTTATCAAAATGATTCCTCATTGATTGATACCCCTCTTTCTTATCCTAAAGCTTGACAATTCTGATATATCCTGAGCTAAAAATCATTTCTTCATACCTTAACACCCTTAGTATTCATGAACACAGATTTTCTAATATACCATCTCTGGTGGAACAACAAATCCACCAGAAAAGTTTTTAAAGTTTGTTGTGTTCTTTACATTTTGTGTTTGAATATATATCTGTCTGCATTAGCTCAAAGCAATTCATACACTTGTTCATCTAGAACACACTGCTTTAATAAACTTCTCAAAACTTGAAAAAGTTTTGAGATTTACATTCAACCCCCCCTTCTGTAAATCTCATTGTTAGTCCTCTAGGAATAACAATTGGTATCAGAGCAAGCTCTTGACACACAAAGAGTTTAAAGATCTTGGAATCTAACAAAGATGAGTAAGAAGGATATTGGAGTAAAGATCCCAGTTCTTGACAAAGACAGTTATCACCACTGGAAGGTGAAAATGCACCTTCATCTACTCTCCCAAGATGAAGGTTATGTCAACTGCATTGTAAATGGTCCTCACATTCCCCACAAAGTAGCCACAGTTGCTACGGCCACAATTGCTGTTGGTCAATCCATTCCAAAACCTAGAGCAGAATGGACAATGGAAGACACAGAAGAAGTCCACAAGGATAAGAAGGCTATGAACATTTTGTTTAATGGTCTTGACAAGGATATGTTTGATAATGTGATAAATTGTTCAACTGCCAAAGAGGTTTGGGACACAGTTCAGCTGCTGTGTGAAGGTACAGAACAAGTAAAAGAGAACAAAATGCAGCTTCTCATTCAACAGTATGAATACTTTCATTTTGAAGAGAATGAATCTTTAAGTGACACATTCAATAGATTTCAAAAGCTGTTGAATGGACTGAAGCTGTATGGTAGAGTGTACCAGGTGAAGGATTCAAATCTTAAATTTTTGAGATCCTTACCAAAGGAATGGAAACCCATGACTGTTTCCTTAAGAAACTCTCAGGATTATAAGGACTTTACTCTTGAAAGATTATATGGAATCTTGAAGACTTATGAACTAGAGTTGGAACAGGATGAGGTATTGGAGAGGGGGAGAAAGAAAGGAGGTTCAGTTGCATTGGTAGCTGAAAATGAGAAAGCATGCAGAAGAGAAACTGTGAGATCTACATCAAGCTCCAAAGATGGTGTAAGAAATCCAGAATCAGACAAGGGTAAAGAGCAAGTTGCTGAAAATGAAGAAAACTCCAGTCAAGATGACTCTGATAGTATTGATGAGCATCTTGCATTTCTGTCCAGGAGATTTGCAAAGATGAAGTTCAGGAAAAATACTAGAGCCACTAAACCTTATAAGAACATGGTGGACAAATCCAAGTTCAAGTGTTTTAATTGTGGTATTAGTGGACACTTTGCAAGTGAGTGCAGAAAGCCAACCTCTGAAAAGAAGAAAGTTGAACAAGTAGATTACAAAAAGAAATATTTTGATCTGCTCAAACAGAAGGAAAGGGCTTTCATTACTCAAGAAAGAGACTGGGCAGCTGATGGAGAAGAAGAGGATGAAGACATGGAATATGTTAACTTGGCTCTCATGGCTGATTCTGAGGAGAATGAAGTTAGTTCATCAAGCAACCAGGTAATTACTACTGATATAACACAGCTTACTAAAGAAGAGTGCAATGATGCTTTTAATGACATGTCTACTGAACTGTATCATTTGCGTGTATCTCTTAAATCTCTTGCTAAAGAAAATAGTAGGATTAAAGAGAACAATCTATTTTTAAGTAATAGAAATGCTGTGTTAGAAGATAAGTTAATTGACCTAGAAAAGACTAAGCTGCATTGTGTATCTGTTGAAAATGAACTAGCTGAATCTATTAAGAAAGTAGAAATACTTTCCAATCAATTAGAGAAAGAGCAAGAGGTGATTAAAGCCTGGAAAACATCTAGGGATGTTAGTGCTCAAATTGCCAAAGTCCAAGGAATTGAATCATTCTGTGAAAATGCCTGGGATAAAAATAAAAAGAAAATGGAATTAATTGATGGACTGTCAACGGATGTGGAATCAACGGATGATGAAAGTTATCCGTTGAAGGAAGAAAAGGAACATCCGTTGAAGGTTCCTCAATTAAAACAGGCAGATGTTTCTAAAAGAGAAAATCTAAAGAAACTCAACAAAAAGTTTGGTTCAACTTCAAAGAACTTTGTCAAAGAAGAAGCAAGCACATCCAAAGATGTCAGAAAGGTGAATGTAGGGCACATGACCTTAGAACAGTTAAATAATAGGCTCAAGATGGTTGAGGATAAAAAGGAATCCAAAAGGAAATCCAACAGAAATGGGAAGGTAGGAATTAACAAACATAACAATTACACACCTGATAAGTATGCTCCTAGAAAAAGCTGTGTGCATTGTAGTAGTGTTAATCATCTATCTGCTAATTGTAAATCTATTAAGAAATCTCCCATAACTGTACCCTCTTCCATGCCTAACATGTCTGTAACACCTCTACATGCTATGCCTGTTATGTCTCAACAAAATCCTTATGCACATTTTGCAAACATGCCATATTTTAACAATCCTTATCTTGCTGCATTCAGTATGCCTCAAATGCCATACAATATGCCAATGTGGAATAACATGTATGCACAATCCATGCCAAATAATTCTATAAATGTGCTGGATAATGTTGTGACTAACCCTACACCTCAACCAACCACATCTAAGACCAAGGTTGACTCAAAATCACCTAAGTCTAAAGATGCAGGAGGAATGAAGTCTAGGAGAAAGGCTAACAAGATTGGACCCAAGGAAACTTGGGTACCAAAATCAAATTGATTGATTTTGTGGTGTGCAGGAAAATAGAAGAAATCTATGGTACTTGGACAGTGGCTGTTCAAGACACATGACTGGAGATTTCTCCCTGCTCACAGAGTTTAAAGAGAGAGCTGGCCCAAGCATAACCTTTGGAGATGACAGCAAAGGGTTTACTATGGGATATGGCTTGATTTCAACAAGGAATGTCATCATTGAAGAAGTTGCATTAGTTGATGGTCTCAAGCACAACTTACTGAGCATCAGTCAACTATGTGATAGAGTGAATACAGTTTCCTTCAATTCTGAAGCCTATGTTGTCACTAGTAAGAAAGACAACAAAGTGGTTCTAACTGGAGTTAGAAAAGGAAATGTGTACTTAGCTGACTTCAACTCTACAGATGCAGAATCTATTACTTGTCTCTTCAGCAAAGCAAGTTCAGTTGAGAGTTGGCTATGGCACAAGAAGCTATCCCATTTGAATTTCAAGACAATGAATGATCTAGTCAAAAAGGACTTAGTAAGAGGAATTCCTCTTGTTGAATTTTCAAGGGATGGTCTGTGTGATGCTTGTCAGAAAGGCAAACAAAGGAAAGCATCATTTCAGAAGAAGCTTGAAACAACAATTGATGAACCTTTACAGCTGCTACATATGGATTTGTTTGGACCAGTCAATATATTGTCAATAGCAAGAAAAAGATATTGCTTAGTGATTGTAGATGATTTCTCAAAGTTCTCATGGGTCTATTTTCTTGGATCAAAGGATGAAGCAAGTGAAATCATTATCAATCACACTAGGCAAGTCAATAATCATCCTGACTTGAAGGTAAGAAACATCAGGAGTGACAATGGAACTGAGTTCAAGAATTTGACATTAAGGCTGTTCTGTGAAGAAAATGGAATCATGCATGAGTTCTCAGCTCCAAGAACACCTCAGCAAAATGGGGTAGTTGAAAGAAAGAATAGATCTTTAATTGAAGCTGCCAGAACAATGCTTGAAGAATCAAAGTTACCAACATATTTTTGGGCTGAAGCTGTTAATTGTGCCTGTTTCACTCAAAATATTTCTTTGATCAATCAAGCTAAAGGCATGACTCCTTATCAGTTGTTCAAGAAAAGAAAACCAACTCTAAACTTTCTTCATGTCTTTGGATGTAAATGTTTTATACTGAGAAATCAATCTGACCATAAAGGGAAGTTTGATGCAAAGGCTGATGAAGGAATATTTGTTGGTTATTCAGCTGGAAAATCTTATAGGGTCTACAATCTAAGAACCAACATTGTTATGGAATCTGTGCATGTTGTGTTTGATGATAAAAAGATTGATGGACTAACAGATGAGGAACAATATGAGAGACTCAAATTTGACAATATTGAAATATATTGTGATGATAGTGAAGAAGAGATTGATGGAGATGACACTTCAAAAGGGACTCAAAACATGCCCCTGGATAATGCACAAAATTCAGCATCCGTTGAAAGACATTGTGCATCATCCGTTGAAGTACTTAATGAAGCATCCGTTGATAATAGCTCATCAACTGATAATCAATTTACATCATTAGTTGATAGAACTCCAAGTTCCCTGCAAAGGACCAACAACTCAGGGGGAGTTTCAACAAGTCAACACTCTGTCTCACATCATGACAATACTGAGGCCACCTCATCTAGAGCTTATCTTCCACCTCAAAGGAAATGGACCAAGAATCATCCCTTTGAACTGATCATTGGTGATGCATCATCTAAAGTGCAAACAAGAAGAGCTACTCAAGATGAATGTCTGTATAGTAGTTTTCTATCTAAGGAGGAACCTAAGAAAGTGGAAGAAGCCTTATTGGATCCAGATTGGATATTAGCTATGCAGGAAGAGCTAAACCAATTTGAGAGAAACCAAGTTTGGAAGCTGGTACCCAAACCAAAGAACAAGAGTCCTATTGATACAAAATGGGTATTCAGAAATAAGATGGATGAAAATGGCATTATCATAAGGAATAAAGCCAGATTGGTTGCTAAAGGCTATTCTCAGCAAGAGGGAATAGATTTTGATGAGACATATGCTCCTGTTGCAAGACTTGAAGCTATCAGAATCTTTCTAGCCTATGCAGCCCATGCCAATTTCAAAGTCTATCAAATGGATGTCAAGAGTGCATTTCTAAATGGGAAATTAGAGGAAGAAGTCTATGTAAGTCAACCTCCAGGATTTGAAGATCCAAATTTTCCAGACTATGTGTATTATCTGTTGAAAGCACTCTATGGACTGAAGCAAGCACCTAGAGCCTGGTATGAAACATTATCAAAATTTCTTTTGGAGAATCACTTCACTAGAGATGCAGACTATGCAGGTTGCAAAATAGACAGGAAAAGTACAACAGGCTCCTGCCAATTCCTGGGAAATAAGCTTGTATCATGGTTTAGCAAAAAGCAAAATTCAGTCTCTACTTCAACAGCTGAGGCTGAATACATTGCTGCTGGAAGTTGCTGTTCTCAAATGTTATGGATGAGGAATCAACTCCTTGATTATGGACTTCATGTTGATAGAATACCTATCTTTTGTGACAACACAAGTGCCATAGCCATAACAGAGAATCCTGTGCAGCACTCAAGGACCAAGCACATTGATATTAAGTACCACTTCATCAGGGAGCATGTCATGAATGGTACAGTGGAACTACATTTTGTTCCAAGTGAACAACAAATTGCTGACATATTTACCAAGCCACTTGATGAATCAACATTCACAAGATTGGTGAGTGAGCTCGGTATGCTTAATTACTCTTAAAATTCATGTCTTCTTTGCAATTTGATGTGAAGCCTGAAGTATATAAGTTGCTAGAACAAATTTGACTTTTAACAAAGTTTATTTCATCAACGGATGTTCCCTATCCGTTGAAAGTCAAAATTGCTCTATCAACGGATATTCATTATCCGTTGAAAGACAAGTATATTTCTGGAACTTTTATCCGTCAACGGATAAAACTGAAGTACCTTTCAACGGATGACAATTTACATTATCCGTTGAAATGTCACATCAGACGTTTGAGGTGTTTCACAGCCGTTGATTCTATTTTCTTAACCGTTGATACCATACATACATCTGTATGTATTGGTTTTAAAGGTAGTTATTAGAATACTTACAGTTTATTCTTAAACGGCTGAAATTCACTAACACCTATTTACTGATTAATCTTTTATTTATTTTTTTTCTTTGAAAGCATATAAGCCCTTCTGATTGTTCATTATTACTTTACGCTTTCTTAGAATTTCAAGCATTTACCATTTTCTCTCTGCAAAACCTTCAAGTTATTCTCTTCAATTTCTACTCACAACAATGGCACCAGTCGTGAAGATTATGTCTCAATCTGGGTTCATCTACGAGAAGAACAATTTCATAGCTCTGGTAGAAAAGAATGAAGCCCACTCAGATTATCACAAAATGATGGACTTCATCAAAAACTGTAAACTTAGCTATGCAATGCTGGAAGCCCCAACGATTTTCTGTGAAGTAGTTGAGGAGATTTGGACAACTGCTGAGTTCAACTCCATGGATATGACTATCTCCTTCACTCTCAAAGGTAAAAATCACTGTATTAACTGTGATGACTTACAAGCATGTTTTAAATTACCTGAGAACAATGCCATGACACCACACACTGATAGTGATGTATCCAGCATGTTAGATTCCATAGGTTACTCTCTTAACTCTGCTAATTTAGGGGGTATTAGACGAAAAGGCCTTAGGAAAGAATGGAGTTTTCTTGGGGATGCCTTCATAAAGGTTTTCTCTGGGAAAATTAGTAATTTTGATGCCATAACTTCATCTCTTGTTAATATGTTCTATATGCTTGTTTCTGATAGGTACTTTAACTTTAGCAACTATGTGATGCTAGAATTAGGTACAAGATTAGGTAACAAAGCTAATAGACCTAATAACATCTATTATGCTAGATTCTTTATGTTATTGGCTAACCATGTTGCTGAAGGTTTAGTCATTATGAATGAGAATAATAAACTCAAGTGCTGGGCACAAGAGAAAAGAGTTCTTGCAGACTTATTGAGAATGGATCTCAACAGCAGTGTGCAATTGGTATATTTACCAATCATGAATGCACCCCAGGTAGGTGAGGTAATTGCTTCTACAACTCCTACTTCTTCCAACCCCTCTATTTCTTTATCTTCTAGTGTGGCCATGAAATCTGTGTCAATGCCCCAACAGATTTCTACCAAGGTCACCAAATCTAAACTTTCTAAATCCAAGACAAAGAAAACCACCTCTGTTGTTTCTCAAAAGACAACAGTTGTAACAACAACCATTAACCCTGAGGGAAGTGAACAGGGAGGTAGTGGTGAGGGGAGGGGTGAACATCAAAGAAACCCCCAGGATAAGGAAGGAGAGTTGAGTGCTTCCCAAGCTAGCCAAGCCCCAGTTTCTCAAAAAGCTGTGGTGGTTGAAAAGGTTTCTAGCACATCCCTAGTAGCATCCTCCCAAAAGGATGTTACTATTGAAAAGAGTTCCCAACCAGGAACACAGAACAAAAGAGGGAGGGACACTACAGCCAAACACTCACCTACAAAAGCTTTTATTAGAAGAAAGAAGGCTAAAACCCAATCTTCTACACAGGGTGCACACACTGCACAGATACATCCATTTGTCTCTGTGCCTTCTCAAACTCAGTTTGATGTGACTCCAATAAATGTGGAGTCACAGCCCCATTCTCTCACAATAACTACACATCAATCACCAAATACTTCTTCACCATCTCTGGATGTGGATATGTTATTCCCATCAATTCCTGATTCTCCCTCTTTACAACTCAGGGAGGAGCCCCACTCAAATATAGGTGATCATCATCTTCTAGATGATTTGTTGGATCACCCGCAAATTCTTTCAGATATAATTGAAGGATCTGTATCAACTCATATCAAATCAATCTATACAGATTCAACAGTTATATCACTTTCAATTTCATCTTCTTTCCCTTCTTCAACGGATATCACTCATCCGTTGACAAGTGGTTGCTCTTCAACGGATAAGCTTAACAGCAGTTATCCGTTGATAACAACAGTTTCACCTTCAACGGATATTCCACATCCGTTGATAGTCTCTACACAAATAACTGAAATGATTCCAAGTGTAGAAGACATGAATACTGTGCAATCACTTTTAGGATTGAGGGCAGGGAGTGAAAATTTGAGTGAGAGGCTGGGTTGCTCCCAGGCAAAAGGAGAGATTGAGAGCACAAAAATGCATGCTATTTCTTCCAGCATGGCAAAAGTCAGTGAGTGGAGTACCACCTTAGAAGGTGAAGGTGAGGGAGTGAGATGTGTGAGCCAGGGGGAGCCCCTGATGCAAGAACATAGAGAAAAAGAGAGAAAAGCAGGTACAGTTGATACAAGGGTGGAACCAGCCATTGCTCATGAGTCAATGATTGTGGATGATGCTGAAAAGGAAAGACAATTACAGCAACACTACAAAGCTGTAATTGATAACATTTCCTTGGATGCAGACACTTTTACTCATCCTGTGACAGCCTATCAAATGTTGGCTGTTCAGGGCAATGAGGAGGCAGAAAGGACACTTCATCTAGTGCACACAACAGAATCTCTTCAAAGGGATAAAGCTGCTATTAACAGGATGCCTTCTACAGCTGGAGAGCCATCTGAGGAATTTGGAGTAAATTCTGATGATGATGACTCTATTTCTGATGATGGAAGCATGAACATAGGGGGAGATGAAGACCCTAGTTCCATTCCTAATCTACCTGAATGGGCCTTGACTAAGGAGCATAGAACAGGTGAATTCAATGTCCACTTGGTCAAACAAATCATCTCTATTCAACAGGCCATTCAGAACACTTCAAATGCAAATATCAAGGCTATCCTCCAAGCTCACCTGGACTCACTGCATCTCATCAAGTTGCAGCAAGTAAAGCAAAATATGAGTCTGGATGATCTCAGGAAAGATATTGCTGACTTTAAATCCTTCACTTCAGAAAAATTGGATTCAGTCATGCCCTATGGTACTTTGCAGGACTTGGTTTCGAGATTGAAGAAGGAGTCAGTTACTGAACAAAGGCTGGCCAAGTTGGAAGACAGAGTTCAAGGGATTGAGGATTCTGTGGCCACCCTTCTTCTCAACCAACAATCTCAAACCAATCTCCTAATGCAGCTGGCAAAAGCACAAGGCTTGACCCCTCTCCTTGATGATAACAAAAAGGGGGAGAATAAAAGGGAAGGGGAAGGAGAGCCCTCTACAAAGATTCAGATATCTAAAGTGCTAGTTCCTGCCATCACTACCTCTCCAATCATTCAAATCAAGGGAAAACCTGATGGAATTGACTTGATTCAGCTAGCAGCAGCTGAAATTCAAGTAAAAGAGAAAAGGAGGAGAATTGATGAAAGGATGCAACAGTTGTTTGGTTCTACACAAGATAAATCAACATCTGTGAAAGTTAGCACAAAGATTGAACCAATCAACATGGAGCTCAAGCCAGTAGGGAGAAATAAGGTTGGAGAGACTTCTTTCAAAAATTTAAAACCTATGGTTCTAAAGCCTAACACCAGATCCAGTATGGACTCCACAAAGAATCCACTAGACTTTGCTCAGATAAAGGAAGTAGACTTTCCTCTTCCAAAACCTGATGAAGACAAAGTTCTAAGTGCAAGCATCATAAAGAAGAAGGAGACCAAGGACAAGGGTGAGAGAATGAACATGGCCCTTATCTATAGAGAGGGAAAGAGTATCTGTGTGATGCAAGGACATCCCAAATTTCTAAAGGCTAAAAGGGAAGAAACCAGAAGGTTGAAGAAAGAAGCTGCAAAACTCAAGGCTGACAAAAGAGCACAAGCAAAGCTTGAAAAACAGCTAAAGTCAAGCCAAGTTGAAGAAATGAAAGGAATTGAAGTCAGGGGTGAAGAAAAGATTGCTAACTTAGATGAGGTTCTTGGGAGCATATTTGGTGAGAATATGGAGGAAAGAGAGGAATGGCAGAAGGGAAACAGAAGAAAGGCCAAGGCACACAGAAGGAGTGAAGATAACCTTGAAGATACAAAATCTATACCTAAACCACTACCTTCCATACCTGAACCTTTTGTTGCTGATCCCTCTATAAATATCCATGGTGAACCAATCATTCCAAAAGAGGAACCTATTGATTGGGACAACATCACATTGCCTACCTTTTTAACCACTCTACCACTACCAAAGAAACAGAAAAGAAAATCTAAATCTACACCTCCCCTAACCTCTAAGAAATTCACTCAAAAACAAAAACCTAACCCTAAGCCACCCATTTCTAAAGATGATTATGTTCACATCTGTGACATAAAAGAAACTTCAGACATTAATCTCTATCTGGATGAGCTGGAGGAAGTAAGGGGAATAGCTGCCTACAGACAGCTACCAGAGAGATTGGTGTTCAGATATAAGGGAGCTGGGGAAAGAACATGGCCTCTCTACAGGATTCTAAATGAAGGCTACTCTACCTTGATCAGAGTCTTTTCAGCCATCAAAAAGGATTCTGGCTTTACCAGAACAGCCAAGACTGAAATTCTCAACAAGATTGCCAACATAAGGAAGACTTGGAGGGAACCAAATGCTTTGCCCAGAACCTTACTCATACAAGAAAGGGGAACTACAATTCACAAATCACCTCATTGGTTGATGGAATTTAGAGATGACAAAGGAGTCAGAAGATTTTTCAGACTTGAAGACCAACTCAAGATTGCCAGCAATGAAACTCTCAAGGAAATGCAATCTAAGTTGGAAATCAGTGATGAAGATGAAGCTGAATTCTTCAGACAACTCCAACTCCAAATTGAGGAAAATGACAAAGGGCTAGGAAAGAAAACCAGGGAACAAAGAAGAAAATGATGATTTGCTCAGGCTAGAGGAGCACCCTTGGAAATACTGTAAATCTTCAATTACCTCCTAGTACATACACTTTTGCAGCACTTTTATATTTCTACTTAGTTTCAATTCAAATATTTGTTAAGTGTTTTGTTATCATCAAGTTAACCCTGAATTTATGCCTACAATTCTTATAGACATAAATAGGGGGAGATTGTTAGGAATATATGTGCATTAGTTTGATGATATGTTTAACAAAACACTTAAGTAGAAATTTAGTGTCTGAAGCCTCAACGGATAAGACCACTTTGGCTATCCGTTGATGGTGTAGCTTTACTTAGAAATAAGTCTAGTATTGTAGCATATTTCAGTCTCTGTATTTAAAAATGTAATTCTTAGAAGTTGAGAGAAACTATGAGTCATGTTGACTACTAGATGATATGCAGATAGGAAGGCCAATTGTAAATATTTCATGCCTTGTAAGTTTGTATAAATGAAGTGGTATCAACGGATGACTTAAAGACCTTCAACGGATGAGAAGCTAAGCTTCAACGGATGTCTCTAAAGCTTCAACGGATAAATGCATCAACGGATAACATCCTTCAACGGATGAAGTCATCAACGGATGAAAGCTTCAACGGATAACATCCTTCAACGGATGAAGTCATCAACGGATGAAAGCTTCAACGGATGTTTTGCTATTTAGCCGTTGATAAGTGGTAGTTGTACCTACAGACAGAGGCACATGGGTTGATAGAGAAAACTGAGATGTGGTAGCCGTATTTCCGGATCAACAGAAAAAGCAGCCGTTCTTCTTTAGTACAAAGATGCAATAGTCAACAAAGTACTTGAGTGAACAGGAAAAGAAGCAAGTGGAAAACTTATTTTACTATTGTAATTTTAATATTGTTTTTCACTTGTACACTTGGTAATATATAAACCAAGAAGAAGCTAGTAATTAGAGGGGATTTTCCAGAGCTGTTTAGAAATATCTTGAGAGAGAATTCATCTAGTTTGTACTAGGATGCAGCTGTGATCAACATTGTTGAACACAGATTTTCTAACACACCATCTCTGGTGGAACAACAAATCCACCAGAAAAGTTTTTAAAGCTTGTTGTGTTCTTTACATTTTGTGTTTGAATATATATCTGTCTGCATTAGCTCAATAGCAATTCACACACCTGTTCATCTAGAACACACTGCTTTAATAAACTTCTCAAAACTTGAAAAAGTTTTGAGATTTACATTCAACCCCCCTTCTGTAAATCTCATTGTTAGTCCTCTAGGAATAACAAGGCCCTTGAGCCACATTAAGTTTTTAAGATGCCCTTAGGTCAGGAGAGTCTCGTGTAAAAGTTTTGAAGGAAAACTTGTAGTTTAAGAGTGTCTAATGCACTCAAGAAACCATAGTTGTCATTCTGAAATTTGCACCAGTGAGCACTTTTACTTATCACATAGTTTTAGAATACTTAGGAGTGAGATTTAGGTTGACCACCATAGTTGTAAGATAGTATAAGGTCAGTAGAAAAAAAGGCACAAGTGAGGGTCAATAGGTCTTGGATAGTTTAGTAAAGGCACATCGAGTTAGGAAGCCAAAATTTGAAGACTTTGTCTAGTTTAGCGACCAAGTGACTTAAGTTGTGAGTCGAGATCATCCAAGCCTAGTGTTGCATTATGGTGTATATGGTGTTATTTGGTATTAATATATGATATGTGATTATGTGGCTATGTGTCTACAATTGTAATTTAAAGGTGAATATAAAATTAAGTGCATATAGGCCTAAGTGTCATCCGTGTTTAATTTCGGGTTGTAAATAGGTTTAGTTGGTGAGAGTATATTATAATGAAGATTATTATTATTTATTTACGATCTCGAGACGAGGGAAAACTTGCCATAAAGGTCGAGTGAAGCTTCAGTTGCTCCTACCAGTCAGACCTGACCAGCCTTTCTCAAGGCAAGTGATTCAACTTGTCCTTCGTATTTACTGCTAATAGTTCATACATTGCTGCAACTATCCCGTGTCATTTGATATATTAAATCAAGCGTATCTTATGTTTATCTTTGAATTATATAGAGATGCCATGAACCCTCGAGTACGTATTGCAAAGTAGTCTTATCATGATAGTATATTAAAGTAATTCGAATGCCATGATAAAAGAAAATGGCAGTTATAACTCTTGGTTGATTCTCTTGATTAACATGCTGATGATTCCTAAGTATTGATATCTCATCCTGATACTTGAACCCCTATAGAACCTTACCTTGAACCCTGAAAGTCAGATACTTATCAAAATGATTCCTCATTGATTGATACCCCTCTTTCTTATCCTAAAGCTTGACAATTCTGATATATCCTGAGCTAAAAATCATTTCTTCATACCTTAACACCCTTAGTATTCATGAAGCTTACCTCCTTGATGATCCAGCACTTGAACCTTGATGAGAAACCATTGCTTTAAGCCCAATTTGGCATTTCCCTTCATGATATCCAATAGCCTCACTAAATTCCCTTGTCCAAACTTTGATATATGAAAACCATTCAGTTACCCTAATAGAGTATAGTTTTGTGATTCATGGCTCGGAGAGTTAGTACCATTTCCTGGTGTTTCGAGTTGATCTATAATCCCTTGATAAAGATGTTTACTGTAAAAAAGAGATTTTGTTATAATTCGGCATCAGTTTTTGAAATAAATAAAATGTGGGTTTTCAGTCCCAAAGGGGGATAAATATTTTCTTTGAATAGTGGATCTGGACTGAGACGTGAGTCCTTTCCACACTTATATTAGGCTTTAAAGTTGCCTAGGGATTCCCATTAATGTTTTAGATCCCAGCGAGGTTCGGGATTACTTCGCGGCTGATCACCGGCTGTAATCCGTAGCGTCATAAAATGATTTTGATTAAACGATATGATTTTGAAATTGTTTTGATACAAACAAAATGATGCCATCACTCAAAGTTTTATCCCTCATTATCAGTGGTTATGTCTTTCCATTGTCATTCTTTAATGTATATCTAGATTTATGTTTTGTATCATATTGTTTAGCACTTGTTGAGCATTTGGCTCACTCCTTGCTTTACCCTGATATTACAGCTAGCAGCTATGGTTAGATTCAAGCAGACTGCCCGTAAGACCTGTGATGCTGATGCTTATGTTCGAGCTCAGGTAGAATAAGTGATAGTAGTTTGTGTGAGGACTCGGTATTTAAAATCAGATGTAGTAGTTGGTAGTGTTGGGCTGTTCCAAACCCTAAACTGTAAGATCTTGGATTTGGTTATGTTATTTCTTTTAAAATGTTGTAATAGCTATATTTAATCTGCTGTTTAAGTTGGGGTGTGACAGGTTTTGGTATCAGAGCTCTGGTTTAGAATCCCTGGACAGCCCAAATAGGTTCTAGGATATGTGTGTAGGTTATAGATATTATGTAAGAGAGTAGGTTAAGTAAATTTATTATTAATACTCCTCTTTTTGGTTTTCAGCAAAGGGCGCATTCCTCGTCATCCTCTGGGTCGGACGACACTATTGCTTTCACTGTGTATGCTGAATTGAGGCACGAGTTCGACATGCTTCAGGGCAAGTACGACCGACTGATAGACCGACTAAAGAACCTGTATCCGGACATCCGAAACTACGAAGGGAAGCCCAAGGAGCAGATGACTGCGAGACTTGATACCTTGGTTCTGTACGTCAACACTAAGCTTGAGGAGATGCCAGCGCACCGTGACCGTACCAGCCAGTATGTCATTCAGATGGTGGCGGATGAGCTCCAGAGCATTATGAAGACGCTTCGAGAGGAAAAGACTACCAAGCCCCATTCAGATGGAGTGAAGCCTTAGTTCTTTCCATTTACCTTTCATGTTGTTGTACTATCAACCTCTGTGGAATCCCCAGTTGTTTCCGTTGTTTCCTTTAAATAAGCCTGTTATTCCTAGAATCAGACTTTGTCCTAATCCTATGTATTGTGACCTTTAAAATTTCAATAATTATGTTCTATTGTTCCATTTGCTCTCAACTGTTATATGCATCACCATATCTGCTTAATTTGAAACTTGACCTCATATGTAAATAAGAATGCCATGCGATACCCTCGAATTGTTCATATCTGTTTTAACATAACTCTTATTTCAGGATCATGCCTCCCAAAAAGAAGAACCCAACAACCACATCCACCACAGACCCAAATATTCTTCAACTACTAGAAACTTTGCAACAGCAAACCAATGCTATAGCTCAACAACAACTAACTCTTCAACAACGAATTGAAAACCAAGCTAACCGTGAACCACACCAACCACCTGAACCACCAGTACCACCTAGACAAATTGTCACTTTCAAGGCTTTTCAGAATGTGAAACCACCTGCATTTCATGATACCACTGATCCAGTAACAGCTAACACATGGATCAAGGAGATGGAAAGGGCTTTTGAGTTGGTACAGTTAGGAGACGATCAGAAGACGCCGTATGCTACTTACTTCTTGAAGGGTGAAGTCATCTATTGGTGAGAATCAGTAAAAGCTATGGAAGTCACTCAGCAGGTTTCTTGGGAGAGATTTAAGAAGTTATTTCTGGACAAGTATTACCCTAAGTACATGCAGAATCAAATGGAGCTCAAATTTTTGGAGCTGAAGCAAGGGAACATGACTGTATTGGAGTATGAGAAGAAGTTCACAGAGTTGTCAAGGTTTGTGACAAAGTATACCAGTACTGAGGAGGAAAAAGCGAAGAGATTTCAGCAAGGATTGGAGCCTTGGATCAGAGATAGAGTGGCTATGTTTGAGCTTGATACTTATGCGGGAGTAGTACAGAAAGCTGCTCTGATTGAGAATAATAGGATGCTGTCAAGGAAGGAAAGGGATAACAAGAAGAGGAAGGTTCCATTTTATGGAGAAAAGTCTGAAGCGGGAAGTTCACAAAATTGGAATGTAAAGAGGATCGGATTCCAGAAGGGTGGAAATTTTCAAAAGAAGGGAAATTTGGGTAAAAGGCAAGAATCAAAGGGGAGCAGTCAGGCAAGCCAAGGGCAAGTTGGAGAAAATAAGTTCCCGAGACCGGAATGCAAGCACTGTGGAAGAAGGCACCCTGGATTATGTAATAAGTTGAGCATGACATGCTATAGGTGCAATCAGAAGGGACATTTGGCGAATGAGTGCAAGATGCCGAAGCCAGGAGTTACGTGTTACAAGTGTGGGAAGACTGGACACATAGCTAGGGAGTGCAAGGCAACCGGACCAGTCAAAGCTTTAATGAACGTGGCAAGTACCAGTGCGAGCGTGCCAGCCGAGGTATTTGCATTACCTCCACCACCTACACCAACCCCGCAAGCAACAACAAGGACATTTGATTTGAAGATGAAGGATGCTGTTCAGAATTCTGAGGTGATAGCAGGTACACTTTTACTCAATAATGTCAAAGCTAAAGTATTGATTGATTCGGGAGCAACAAGATCTTTCATATCAGAATCTTTTGTTGATAAGCTTTAATATGATAAAATGATTATGAGTGAGGTAGTAAATGTGGTAATTGCGAACCAAGAAAAGATTCCTGTGAATCAATTTTGTCCAAAGTGTGAGATTGATATTTCGGGGTATAAGTTTTCAGCCGACTTGATACTCTTCAAGTTGGGAGAGTTTGACATAATTTTAGGCATGGATTGGTTAGGAGAAAATAGCGCTCAGATTAATTTTAAGACCAAGAAAGTTTATTTAAAGACGAAGAGTGGAGAGAAGGTAGTATTCAAAGGGCAGAGGCAAGAGCAACTATTTCTTACAATCGTTCAGGCTAAGAAGCTACTTAGAAAAGGTTGTGAGTCGTTCCTAGCTTATGTAGTGGATTCTATAAAAGGCAACCCTAACATAGAAGATATTTCTGTAGTTAACGAGTTTCCCGATGTGTTTCCCGGCGAACTACCAGGCTTACCACCAGATCGACAAATCGAGTTCGAGATCAACCTTGCTCCAGGCACGGAACCAGTTTCAAAGGCCCCATATAGGATGGCACCAGCAGAAATGAAAGAGTTGGTGAGCCAACTACAAGAATTGTTGGATAAGGGAGTGATACGGCCAAGTACGTCGCCATGGGGAGCACCTATTCTGTTTGTCAAGAAGAAAGATGGGAGTATGCGATTATGCATAGATTATCGAGAGTTGAATAAGGTAACGACCAAGAACCGCTACCCGCTACCAAGAATAGATGACCTTTTTGACCAGCTGAAGGGAGCAAAATGCTTTTCAAAAATCGATTTGAGATCGGGATACCATCAATTAAAGATCAAAGAAGAAGATATTCCCAAGACTGCATTCAGGACCATATATGGGCATTATGAATTCTTAGTAATGCCGTTTGGACTGACCAACGCCCCGGCCGCATTTATGGATCTGATGAATCGAGTATTTAAGAAGTATTTGGACAAATTTGTCGTGGTATTCATTGATGACATCCTTATTTATTCTAAGTCGGAAGAAGAACATAAGCAGCACCTCTGGATAGCATTGGAAATACTTCGTCAAGAGAAGTTGTATGCCAAGTTTACCAAATGTGAGTTCTGAAAGGAATATGTCCTAAGTCCAATCATGTATGAGGATTTAGGAATAACTTTTATGTAATCTGTTTTGATTTCATTGATATTAATAAAAGACTTGTTTTGTTTTTATTACGGGCTTTATCTATTTAAGTGTTTAAATAAGATATACCATAGTTTAGAGTAAAGCTTTTTATGGATTATGATGAGATCATAATAGTGAGACCTAAAAGATGATAACTCTAAACTTAAATAGTTCCTGGTCGTAGGATTACTAACTGGTAATTAATAATCCGCAAAGATCGGTACATACTATGCTTGCTTCATTATGAAGGATGTATGTTCTCATAGACATTTGTGTGGTGACACTATAGCTAGTATGTAGGTGCTTATTATAGAATAAGTTCACTGAACATGACTCGCCCAGCTGAACAACTGATGGAGTTCACTCACGTGTCAGCAGTTGTTCATATAGTGATAGTTGTACAAGTATCCTTAGACTTGAGGTCATCATAGTCATCTTGTGTACACTGAACTATGCTTTGGTTTAGTTCTTAGTCTCCAGGGACAATTATTAGGGCTCTACTGGGTATAGGAATTTGTACACGAAGATAGTGTATGATCAATAAAGGATCTACCCCTTCCAGTGAAGGAAGCGAATGTTCAAGGCTGATCCACTTATGCTAGTTCAGGAATCTTTGGCCAGAGTATGAAATTAGAAAGGAGTTTCTAATTTGCATAGAACTAAGCATAGTAAATGGTAAGCAAGTGGTTGAATTAGATAGGCTTGACACGAGATCCATGCCTTGTATTTAATCGGGACATTGTAGGGTAGAAGGAGTTTATTGTGCGGTAACTATTCACTGAATAGGTTCTTGGTATTCTAAGCAGTGAATTCATATTATCCGGATAGTCGCGATATGCTGAGAAGTATCCCTCACGATGTAGAATAAATGTGATTAATTAATTAATCATATTTAATAAATTAGAGAATTTATATAAATAATGATAAAATAGTTTTATTATTATTTATTTCTACTACCGGCTTAATATTGAACCTACAGGGTCACACCATAAAAAGAGAATGATTTAATGGTGGAGGAATTAATTAATAATGGTTGATAATTATTTATTTATGAAATAAATAACTAATTGGCAAATTTAATAATTGATTAAATGAGATTTAATTGATTATAAATTAATTAAGAAAAGTTCTTAATATTATTAATTAAAGGATTTAATTTTTGGAAATTAAATCAAGAGAGAGAATTATTTCTAAAGTGTTTAGAAAAAGAATTAATAATTAAAAGGTGTTTTAATTATTAATGAGAATAATAAATGGGATAATAATAATAATATTTATGGGAAAATTTCAGCTGAAAATTTTGCCTATAAACATACTATTATAAACCCTGTTTTTATTTGAAACCCAAAAACCCAAAACTTTTATAAAACCCAATTCTCTCCACCTCCTCCTCCTCCTTAACGTCGTTTTCTTGGTGGATACCGGTGGAGTGCTTCACGTTTGAGGAGCAGCTGCTAAGGATCTCCGATCGTTGCTTTTGGATCGCATATTAAAGGTTAGTATTCGTTCCCTATGTTTTTACCACGATTTATATGCTTTTATTTGGATTTTATGTGTGTAAAAGTGTTTTGCCATGCCTCCGCTGTGTTTAAAATCCAACATTGGTATCAGAGCATAGGTTGTATGCATATAGATCTGTGGTAAAAATTTCAGAATTTTATGTGCTTGTATGAATTAATTATGATTTTTACAAGTTATATCATGGATTAATTTTGTCTAATGAGAAATCGTTTCTCAGAATAATTTTGAATATTGATCTGGGTTCTACAAGTGTTGTAGATCGTCTGGGTATTTTTTTCATAATTTTATGATGTATAGATTTTTTATTATGAATTTTTGAAGTTGTTGCAATTAAAATTCGTAATTAAATAAAGATATATATATATATATATATGATATTGTAAATATGTATATATATTTGTATATCTGCATCTGTTTGTCTACTGTTACTGCTGCACGGAAGCACAGACAGAGAAAAGCAAAGTCAGGCACGGAGTTCGAGGAAAAAAAACGGCGGCTGCTGCAGAAAAGAAAAAAAAAGGGGTGTCGCGCATTCCGGGAATGCGTTACACCCTGTGGCGCATTCACGGAATGCGTTACACCTTTTAATGGCTTAAAAGGGTTGTAACGCATCACCGGAATGCGTTACAGGGCTTGTAACGCGTTCCTGTAATGCGTTACAGCCCGACTGTCCACATTAAATTTGATTTTCTGGGAGTTTCGTAACTCCGTTTTAGGCGTGCACTATATCGTTGGATTCGTTTTTCCGAGACGGATCTAATGGAGTGATCAATTTTAGTTTATATAAAAGTTTTGAACTGTTTATATTTCCGAAAGTGTTTTAAAGCTGTTTTTAACTGTTTTTAATTGCTTTTAAATGCTTCATGTGATACATAGAGATGTATAATGCTTAGACTAATATGCTAGATGATGTAACATGCCTACCTTGATGTTTATTCATGTTTATATATGTGATATATGCTTAGTTTATCATGCGATGATAGATTTAGGTGAACTTAAATGAACATAAGGCGTTTGTTAGACAACCTAGTATAGTGAAATTGTTTCATAACCTTAATAACAATATTATGAATACAATCATGAGATTCTTGTATTTGTGAAACACGTAATTGAATATGAATTTTCGATATGAGAGAAATGATGATTCTGTCAACAATAGATTTCTATCTGTAAGAAAGGGTTATTAAGTGACGCCTCTTGACAATGCTCCACCCGATCGGGAATCATCTGATTATTGATTATTGATTTGAAATATTTAATTTAAAAGGAAGAATCTCTTTATAATATGATTATGATTGTAACATAATATAATCCCTCTAAAATTAAATAATATCAAGTAGTAATTGGCCAATGATACAACGGGCTTGTGTCGGTCATAGCCTTCCAACATGATAGAAAGTAGTTCTTATTTTTGAATCATTGTCGGTTCGTGCTATAGCCGAGGGCTTTGATTTCGAAATAAGAAATACTTGTCTATTACATAGAGATGTGTACATTGAATAAGAATCTAAAGGTCGTTACGTGCCACAGCCGTGGGCCTTTGGGGACTGATTCAATTGTACGGAATGTTGGGTTAGACTTGACTTAGAATATTGAGTTTGTCGTGCCACAGCCGTGACTCAATTATTCAAGAGGCTAAAGTTTGATTAGGGAATAACATTAGATGTAATTGATAAGAGTTGTCTGCCTATTGAACATTACATGGCGTTTCGTGCCACAGCCGGGGTTGTGTAATGGAATGTAGGATCCCTATTCCCACTAGCATTATGAATGCTTAATTTTTCACGTAGGGGGTTGAATAAATTAGATAAACTAGTGGGAGACACTTATGAATAAAGACCCGATTCATATAGTGTTTTGAAATGAAATCGAATATTTGCTAAGTGTTGTTATGTGTTTATCATTTACAGATTTACTTTGTACGTTATGTCTTCTGCACTATCACTCAGGAGCATACTAGATGCTCACAAATTGACTGGTCCTAATTATGCTGACTGGCTTCGAAACTTGAGAATTGTTCTCAGGATTGAGAAGCTGGAATACGTGATTGACTCACCTAAGCCTACTGAACCTGCTAGTGATGCACATAATGATGAACATGTTGTGTATCGTAAGTGGATAGATGATGCAAATGTTGCTCAATGCATCATGCTAGCTTCCATGAACATTGAGCTACAGAAGCAACATGAGCATATGGATGTTCACACTATCCTCATGCATCTACAAGAGTTGTATGATGTGGCGGGGAGGACAGCTCGATATGAGATATCGAAGGAGTTGTTTGGTTGTAGGATGTCTGAGGGATCATCTGTGAATGACCATGTACTTAAGATGATCAATTTGATTGAACATCTTGAACAACTTGGTTTTGCCATGGATGGGGAGCTGAGCCAAGACTTGGTCTTGCAATCGCTTCCGAGTTCGTTCTCGCAGTTTGTTATGAACTTTCACATGAATAAGTTGGATGTCAGCCTGCCTGAACTCCACAACATATTGAAGACTCCAGAATCGAATTTTCACCCTAAGAAGAGTTCTGTTCTTCTAATTGGTGAAGGTTCCAATCCTAAGAAAAGGAAGAGGAACCCTTCCAAGAAGAAGAAAGTAGGTGAGAAAACGCCGGTTCCACCAAAAGCTGAAGACCCCAAGAGCAAAGTTGTTTGCTTTCACTGTAACAAGGTGGGGCACTGGAAGAGGAACTGCAAGGTTTACCTTGCAGAATTGAAGAAGAAGAAGGGTAGTGAGACTACCGCTTCTGATTCAGGTATGTTCATGATAGAAGTGAATATGTCATTAAATCAAATTTCTACTTGGGTATTAGATACCGCATGTGGTTCTCAAATCTGCAATTTGTTGCAGGGACCAAGAAGAAGTAGGACTCTTGAGGAAGAGGAGGTGATTCTACTGATGGGAAATGGAGCAAGAGTTGCTGCTGAAGATGTAGAATCATTTCATTTACATATGCCTACGGGCAAGACTATTGTTTTAAATAATTTTTATTTTGTTCCCTCGATTGTGAGGAATATTATTCCCATGTTAGACTTGGCTGGATTTTCATTTATTATTGAGAATAATGAATGTTCTATTCTTAGAGATAATATTCTTTATGGACGTGGTACTTTAAATAATGGTCTGTATAAATGTGACATAATTTACTTCAGATTGAACAAACTAGTAAAAGAAAAGGGATGATGAAAATCTCACTTCATTGTGGCACTACAGTCTTCATTTAGTAGACAAGGAGAGAGGGCTGCACATTTGCTAGGAATGGTACACACAGATGTATGTGGACCAATGTCTACGCAAGCCATGGGTGGATTTTCATACTTCATTACTTTCATAGATAATAGATCTGGATTCGGATATGTGTTTGATGAAACACAAGTCTGAGGCCTTTGAAAAGTTCAAAGAATATAAGTATGAAGTGGAGAAACAACCAAACATAGTATTATAACTCTTCGATCAGATCGAGGTGGTGAATACTTTAATGGAGTGTTTCTAGATTATCTCAAAGTAAATGGTATAGTCTCCCAGTGGACTCCTCCAGATTGGTATCTGAAAGGAGAAATCGAACTTTGTTAGACATGGTTCGGTCCATGATGAGCTATGCAAATCTTCCAGTATTCCTATGGGGTTATGCATTGGAAACCTCAGCATATTTACTGAATATGGTGCCTTCCAAAATCTGTTCCTCAAACTTCGTATGAGATATGGAAAGAAAGGAAACCGAGTCTTAAACACGTTAAGATTTGGGGATGTCCAGCTTATGTCAAGAAAGTTGACCCAGATAAGCTGGAATATCGATCCGTAAAATGTAGTTTTGTGGGATATCCTAAAGAGACTTTAGGGTATTACTTTTGCACCGATCATCGGGTGTTTGTCTCCAGACATGCTACCTTCTTGGAAAAGGAGTTTATCCTTGAAGGAAACAGTGGGAGCAAAATTGAACTTGATGAAGTTCAAGAAGCACAAACTACTACAGATCGAGTGGAAACACCTGTTCTAACTGAACAACCTTTTGTGGAACAGCCCATTCATAGATCAGGGAGAGTGTCTCGCCAACCTGAGAGGTATTATGGCCTTGTCATTGAGAATGACAATGAGTTATCGATCATTGATGATGACGACCCTGTAACCTATAATGAGGCTATGAGTAGTGTTGACTCAGAGAAATGGCATAGTGCCATGAAATCCAGAATAAAATCTATGTATACGGGATACAAAAGAATGATTAGAGCAGATGGCCAGGTGGAGACCTTTAAGGCCAGGCTTATGGCAAAAGAATTCAAACAAAGGCAATGGATTGACTTTGATGAAACCTTTTACCTGTAGCCCTGTTATAATCAGTTCGGATTTTGCTTGCGATTGTTGCTTACTACGACTATGAGATCTGGCAAATAGCCAGATGGTTTTCTTTCCAAGAGAAATGAAAACCTAGTGTGTAAGCTGCTGCTATGTGGTTTAAAGCAAGCTTCTCAGAAGATGGAACATTCGTTTTGATGAGACAGTCAAAGAGTTTGATTTTATCAAAAATGAAGATGAACCATGCGTCTACAAAAGGGTTAGTGGGAGCGCGGTAACATTTCTTGTATTGTATTGTATTGAATTAGAGTTGACACACATAACAACATAGCAGACCCACTCACAAAGCTACTTTATGAAAGTTACTTTGATCATCATAAAGACAAGATGGGCATTAGATACCAGAGTGATTGGCTTTAGTACAAGTGGGAGATTGAAAGGAATATGTCCTAAGTCCAAACATGTATGAGGATTTAGGAATAACTTTTATGTAATCTGTTTTGATTTCATTGATATTAATAAAAGACTTGTTTTGTTTTTATTACGGGTTTTTTCTATTTAAGTGTTTAAATAAGATATACCATAGTTTAGAGTAAAGATTTTTATGGATTATGATGAGATCATAATAGTGAGACCTAAAAGATGATAACTCTAAACTTAAATAGTTCCTGGTCGTAGGATTACTAACTGGTAATTAATAATCCGCAAAGATCGGTACATACTATGCTTGCTTCATTATGAAGGATGTCTGTTCTCATAGACATTTGTGTAGTGACACTATAGCTAGTATGTAGGTGCTTATTATAGAATAAGTTCACTGAACATGACTCGCCCAGCTGAACAACTGATGGAGTTCACTCACGTGTCAGCAGTTGTTCATATAGTGATAGTTGTACAAGTATCCTTAGACTTGAGGTCATCATAGTCATCTTGTGTACACTGAACTATGCTTTGGTTTAGTTCTTAGTCTCCAGGGACAATTATTAGGGCTCTACTGGGTATAGGAATTTGTACACGAAGATAGTGTATGATCAATAAAGGATCTACCCCTTCCAGTGAAGGAAGCGAATGTTCAAGGTTGATCCACTTATGCTAGTTCAGGAATCTCTGGCCAGAGTATGAAATTAGAAAGGAGTTTCTAATTTGCATAGAACTAAGCATAGTAAATGGTAAGCAAGTGATTGAATTAGATAGGCTTGACACGAGATCCATGCCTTGTATTTAATTGGGACATTGTAGGGTAGAAGGAGTTTATTATACGGTAACTATTCACTGAATAGGTTCTTGGTATTCTAAGCAGTGAATTCATATTATCCGGATAGTCGCGATATGCTGAGAAGTATCCCTCACGATGTAGAATAAATGTGATTAATTAATTAATCATATTTAATAAATTAGAGAATTTATATAAATAATGATAAAATAGTTTTATTATTATTTATTTCTACTACCGGCTTAATATTGAACCTACAAGGTCACAGCATAAAAAGAGAATGATTTAATGGTGGAGGAATTAATTAATAATGGTTGATAATTATTTATTTATGAAATAAATAATTAATTGGAAAATTTAATAATTGATTAAATGAGATATAATTTATTATAAATTAATTAAGAAAAGTTCTTAATATTATTAATTAAAGGATTTAATTTTTGGAAATTAAATCAAGAGAGAGAATTATTTCTAAAGTGTTTAGAAAAAGAATTAATAATTAAAAGGTGTTTTAATTATTAATGAGAATAATAAATGGGATAATAATAATAATATTTATGGGAAAATTTCAGCTGAAAATTTTGCCTATAAATATACTATTATAAACCCTGTTTTTATTTGAAACCCAAAAACCCAAAAGTTTTATAAAACTCAATTCTCTCCATCTCCTCCTCCTCCTTAACGTCGTTTTCTTGGTGGATACCGGTGGAGTGCTTCACGTTTGAGGAGCAGCTGCTAAGGATCTCCGATCGTTGCTTTTGGATCACATATTAAAGGTTAGTATTCGTTCCCTATGTTTTTACCATGATTTATATGCTTTTATTTGGATTTTATGTGTGTAAAAGTGTTTTGCCATGCCTCCGCTGCGTTTAAAATCCAACAAGTTCTGGTTAAAGGAAGTTCAATTTTTGGGGCATGTCATTGGAAATGAAAGAGTTAAAGTGGATCCGGCAAAGATTGAGGCAGTTATGAGTTGGGAGAGGCCAAAGACTCCTACGGAAGTGCGAAGTTTTCTAGGGTTGGCAGGATACTATAGAAGGTTCGTCAAGGATTTTTCGAAAATCGCCACGCCATTGACCAAGTTAACCAGAAAGAATCAAAAGTTTGAATGGAGTGCAGAATGTAAGGATAGTTTTCAAAAGTTGAAACAGAGATTGGTAACAGCTCTGGTGTTAGTGCTACCAGATGATCAAGGAAACTTTGTAATATTCAGCGACGCTTCACATAAGGGATTGGGTTGTGTGTTAATGCAACACAGTAAGGTGATCGCATATGCGTCAAAACAGTTGAAACCACATGAGTTAAAGTACCCGACGCATGACTTGGAACTAGCCGCCATAGTGTTCGCACTTAAGATTTGGAGACATTACCTCTACGGAGAGAAGTGTGAAATCTACACGGATCACAAGAGTTTAAAGTATATTTTCACTCAGAAGGAGCTCAATATGAGGCAGAGGAGATGGCTGGAATTGATCAAGGACTATGACTGCTCGATAAATTATCATCCTGGAAAGGCGAATGTTGTGGCCGATGCTCTAAGTAGGAAAGAGAGACTGAATAAGATGACAACACCAAAGGAATTATCTGAAGAAATCAAGAGATTTGAACCGGAACTTTGTGATTGTGGAAAAATTGAGGAAGTTTGTCGCGCAATAACTTTTCAGCCAACACTAGTGGAAAAGATAAAGAAATGTCAAGAAGAAGTAATGGAGAAAGAGAAGAATCAGTTATCTAGAGAGGAGATTAATACTCAAAGGGATGAGCAAGGGATACTAAGGTTTTCTTCCAGAATATGGATTCCTCATGTACCTAAATTAAAGAATGAGATCCTCCATGAAGCCCACAATTCGAAATTTTCAATCCACCCGGGAAGTACCAAGATGTATCGAGACTTAAAGAAGAACTTTTGGTGGCCAAATATGAAGCGAGACGTGGCAGAATGGGTTGCGAAGTGTTATACTTGTCAGAAAGTGAAGGCAGAACATCAACGACCAAGCGGATTAATTCAGCCCCTGAAGATTCCAGAATGGAAATGGGAAAATATCGCTATGGACTTTATAGTAGGACTACCGCGAACGAAATCCGGGCATGACGCAATATGGGTTATAATTGATCGTCTTACGAAGTCAGCGCATTTCCTTCCAATTAACGAGAAGTCGTCACTGGACAAGTTGGTTCATCTGTATGTGCGCGAAATCGTACTAAGGCATGGAGTACCTGTATCAATAGTTTCAGACAGAGATCCCCGATTTAACTCGAGATTTTAGAAGCAATTTCAGGAATGTCTGGGCACAAAGTTGAATATGAGCACGGCGTACCACCCACAGACTGATGGCCAGAGTGAAAGGACAATCCAAATAATTGAAGATATATTGCGCAGTGTGCAATCGATTTTGCAGGAAGTTGGGACAACCATTTGCCGTTGATTGAATTCTCTTACAACAACAGCTATCATTCCAGTATCGGCATGCCACCATACGAAGCTTTGTACGGGCGAAAATGTAGATCACCAACAAGTTGGGACGAAGTAGGAGAATGAAAGATTCTCGGCTCGGAATTGGTACAACAGTTGCATGATTCGGTCAAGTTAATTCAGAAAAGGTTGCTTGCTGCTCAAGATAGACAGAGGAAGTATGCGGATCCAGCGCGTAAGGATGTTCGATTCCAAATTGGCGAAGCTGTTTTGTTGAAGGTGTCACCTAAAAAAGGGTTGATGAGATTTGGCAAGAAAGAGAAGTTAGCACCTAGATATATAGGTCCTTTTGAAATATTGAGTCAAGTGGGAAAGATGGCCTACGAGTTGGCCTTACCACCTCAGTATCAGCATGTGCATAATGTGTTCCATGTGTCATTGCTTAAGAAGTATAATCCTGACGCTAGCCATATAATAGAATATGAACCTGTAGAAATTCAGGCAGACCTGTCATTTGTGGAGAAAACGGTTAAAATACTCGACTGGCAAGAGAAGAGCCTTAGAAATAAGTCAGTAAAGTTAGTAAAAGTGCTTTGGAGGAACCCTAAGGTCGAAGAATCGACTTGGGAGTTAGAATCTGATATGCGTTCCCGGTATCCTCATCTGTTCTCTTAGATTCTGGGGACAGATGCCCTTAAGGGGGAGAGGATGTTATACCCGACATTTCTGTGTAATATTAATTGTAAATTGGTGTAATTATAAAGCCGAATGCCAATATATCCAACTATTGTATGCTTGTGTGAATGAGAATTTCTGCGTCTTAAATTTTCAATATGTGGTATATGATTTTTCAAATCAAAAGTTTATTTATTTCTTTCATTTTTTTTGATTTATAAGGAATATTTTAAACCTTGAATAAATTTCTTTTTAAAAGTTATTTTTCTCACAAATTTTAAAAGTAGTTTTATTAAATTTCCAAAAATCCAAGCTATTTTATGGTATAAATTTTATAATTTTTGAACTTGTGTTTTATTTTATAAAATTAAATCTTTATAAGTATTAATTGTCATAATTAGCAAATTACATAGTTATCCTTGCATGCAAATCCTTTCTATTCAATCCAAAAGGGCTAAAGAGTCAATAACCACCCCACTAACTCTTATTTTCTAGCCAAATACCTTCTTTACCCTTGCATGCAAATTGAACCAAGTACAAGTGGAAGGGTAATCATGTCAATTCCTATTTCCACTCACATTTGTCAACACAAAAACCATAAAACAAGTAAATACATGATCATTTCACACATCACTCACCACCACACTCATTCTTCTCTCCCTCCTCTCTCTCACTCTCGGCTACTCCCTCTTTCACTCTCGGCTTTTAGCCGAAACCACCCCCTCCCCATTTTTCTTCATTCCTCAACCAAGCTTTCACCCTCTATACAAGTAAATGTTACTTCCCATACCATGATCACTCATATTTCAAAGAGTTTTGAGTAGAAAGTTTAAGTTTTAAGGTTGCATGTAAAGGTTTTAGTTGAAACTCAAAGTACAACCTTGATTCTTGTGAGTTTAGGGTTATTTTTGAGAGGACTACAAGGAATGGAGAAGTGCCAAGTCTTGAGAAGGAAACTCTTGATGATTAAATGGCCATTCCCTTCCATTTCATTCGGCCATGACCATAGGGGAGCCGAATGAATGGTCCTTAAGACTATTCTTGTTGCTTTGTTCAATTTTTGCATGATTATGTGATAATGGCTTGAATTTTATGGTGAAAATTTGATGAAACTCCTTGCATGCTAATTGATCATCTAGATATAGCTCATGTTAGGCTTGCATGTAAATTTCTTGGTAAAACATATTTAGAAAACATGTTGTTTGGCTTGCAAAACTCGAGGACATGCATGCATGTGAATTTCTCTTAGAATGTTATAAGATTTTGAACATTTGGAAAGATTTTGTTAGTAAGCTTTAATTTCAGTAGGATTAAGGTGTTAATATTGATTAATGCTCCTTGATGCATGGTAATAATTCATGGTTATCTTTTATAAAAATGCATATCTTGTTGTTTCAAAAACTTGATGATTTGTGGGTTGTGAAGTGTAGTTTCTTTTGTTTTGCCATAATTGTATCATAGGTGAAGGATGATCTCCACCAAAATTATTTTGAGAATAAGGGAGTTAGTTCAGTAGATCACCATGTTTAAGTCTTGGTTTGGGTATTGGGTTGTTGGTAGTTGAGATTGTCAAGTCAAAACCTTGGAGAAAGGAGAGTTATAGTTTCTGCAGAAAATCAGTTTAGTACCCTGAGGTTTAGAGTGAGTTTTGACCATGTCATTGATGTGCACTTTGAGGCCCAAGCCACCAGAAGTTAGTATTGGGAGTATATAAAAGGTTTTAGGTGTTGGTTGGAGGTTTGCATGTCATTTGGTTAGGTGCACAAGTAGAATAACAAAATCTGTCCAGCAGGGGACAGTTTTGTTGCAACTTAGAAATAGGGAGATTTGACCATGTCATGGGTAGGCCCTCATTAGGCCCTGTTGGGCCTTAGTTAGAGGGAGTGTCAGGGAAATTTTTCCAACCATATTTCATAGGATATGAGTTAGAACCATGTGTCACAAGTTAATTCAAGTCAGGGCATTTTCTGACCAGAAAAACAGGGGAATCTTAGACTTTTAGCTTAGGCCCAAGAAGGCCCAAGCCAGGCCCTTGAGCCACATCAGGTTTGTGAGATGCCCTTAGGTCAGGAGAGTCTCGTGTAAAAGTTTTAAAGGAAAAATTGTAGTTTAAGAGTGTCTAATGCACTCAAGAAACTCTAGTTGTCATTCTGAAATTTGCACCAGTGAGCACTTTCACTTATCACATAGTTTTAGAATACTTAGGAGTGAGATTTAGGTTGACCACCAAAGTTGTAAGATATTATAAGGTCATTAGAGCAAAAGGAACAAGTGAGGGTCAATAGGTTTTGGATAGTTTAGTAAAGGCACATCGAGTTAGGAAGCCAAATTTTGAAGACTTTAACTAGTTTAGCGACCAAGTGACTTAAGTTGTGAGTCGAGATCATCCAAGCCTAGTGTTGCATTATGGTGTATATGGTGTTATTTGGTATTAATATATGATATGTGATTATGTGGCTATGTGTGTACAATTGTAATTTAAAGGTGAATATAAAATTAAGTGCATATAGGCCTAAGTGCCATCCGTGTTTAATTTCGGGTTGTAAATAGGTTTAGTTGGTGAGAGTATATTATAATGAAGATTATTATTATTTATGTAGGATCTCGAGATGAGGGAAAACTTGCCATAAAGGTCGAGTGAAGCTCCAGTTGCTCCTACCAGTCAGACCAGACCAGCCTTTCTCAAGGCAAATGATTCAACTTGTCCTTCGTATTTACTGCTAATAGTTCATACATTGCTGCAACTATCATGTGTCATTTGATATATTAAATCAAGCGTATCTTATGTTTATCTTTGAATTATATAGAGATGCCATGAACCCTCGAGTACGTATTGCAAAGTAGTCTTATCATGATAGTATATTAAAGTAATTCGAATGCCATGATAAAAGAAAAGGGCAGTTATAACTCTTGGTTGATTCTCTTGATTAACATGCTGATGATTCCTAAGTATTGATATTTCATCCTGATACTTGAACCCCTATAGAACCTTACCTTGAACCCTGAAAGTCAGATACTTATCAAAGTGATTCCTCATTGATTGATACCCCTCTTTCTTATCCTAAGGCTTGACAATTCTGATATATCCTGAGCTAAAAATCATTTCTTCATACCTTAACACCCTTAGTATTCATGAAGCTTACCTCCTTGATGATCCAGCACTTGAACCTTGATGAGAAACCATTACTTTAAGCCCAATTTGGCATTTCCCTTCATGATATCCAATAGCCTCACTAAATTCCCTTGTCCAAACTTTGATATATGAAAACCATTCAGTTACCCTAATAGAGTATAGTTTTGTGATTCATGGCTCTGAGAGTTAGTACCATTTCCCCGTGTTTCGAGTTGATCTATAATCCCTTGATAAAGATGTTTACTGTAAAAAAGAGATTTTGTTATAATTCGGCATCAGTTTTTGAAATAAATAAAATGTGGGTTTTCAGTCCTAAAGGGGGATAAATGTTTTCTTTGAATAGTGGATCTGGACTGAGGCGCGAGTCCTTTCCACACTTATATTAGGCTTAAAAGTTGCCTAGGGATTCCCATTAATGTTTTAGAACCCAGCGAGGTTCGGGATTACTTCGCGGCTGATCACCGGCTGTAATCCGTAGCGTCATAAAATGATTTTGATTAAACGGTATGATTTTGAAATTGTTTTGATACAAACAAAATGATGCCATCACCCAAAGTTTTATCCCTCATTATCAGTGATTATGTCTTTCCATTGTCATTCTTTAATGTATATCTCGATTTATGTTTTGTATCATATTGTTTAGCACTTGTTGAGCATTTGGCTCACTCCTTGCTTTACCCTGATATTACAGCTAGCAGCTATGGTTAGATTCAAGCAGACTACCCGTAAGACCTGTGATGCTGATGTTTATGTTCGAGCTCAGGTAGAATAAGTGATAGTAGTTTGTGTGAGGACTTGGTATTTAAAATCAGATGTAGTAGTTGGTAGTGTTGGGCTGTTCCAAACCCTAAACTGTAAGATCTTGGATTTGGTAATGTTATTTCTTTTAAAATGTTGTAATAGCTATATTTAATCTGTTGTTTAAGTTGGGGTGTGACAAATCCCCCACTGGTTATCACCCTGGCTGCGTTAGGACCTTATACTGGACTGCCACACAGCCACTTATGCATTGATGGACTCCCATTGAGCCACTTAAACTTTCATGGACGCCCACTGAGCCCGTGTTGCTTATGCCGACTCAAATCGATGGACTTACTTCCCGAACGTTGGGCAAGTAATCAAAATATTTTCTCAAAACAGCAATCTCGTTGCGAATATAAAATATACCACAGAGTCGGATCCCTTAGATTTTTTGAGCGAGTATTCAAGTCCCCTTCAAAAAGGAAGATCTTAAATTTTGAAAACGAGTTTTGGGACTCGCTCTAACTTTTAAAATATTTTGAAGACTTGAAAACATTTTTAAGGATGTTTGGAGTAATGCTGATTTAATAAAATAAATCAGTCCCGATATATTAGAAAATATCTTAATATTATTATTTTAAATAATATTCCCATAAGGATAATCCTTATAAAAATAATTGAAGTAGAAGTTTTAAAACTTATACTTGAAATGAATAATAAATAACCAAAGATACACTTATACGAAAGTACGATCTTTATTTAAATAATCAAAAATAAGTTTTATTATTGAAACATTATTCTTTAATAAAATAAAGAATATTATTTAATAAAAATAAGCGGAGTCATAATTCCTCGAATGAATATTCAAAATATTATTCATTAAATAAAATAAGGAGAGTCATAAGTCCTCGAATGAATATTCAAGATAATATTCATTAAATAAAATAAAGTTATCGAATAAACCTTATTCGATTAATAGTTTTGAAAACTATATATATATATATAAATATATATATATATATTATACTCGGGAACATCAACTCCTGGTTTAGAAAAATGTTCACCTTTCGGTCCCCTATACTAAGGGTATACACAACTACTGCTTACCTCTAGCATAGGTATTATGCAACTTATAAGCAATTGAATCAACAATTAGATATCAAGATTACGAAACAAACATGCATATATACCATATCACATGCTCCAATATATCGCAAGATTTGCTAATAACAAACATGCACTTATCACAAGATAATGCATATACATATATACATCACAACAACAGTATAATGGGTAGAAAACTTGCCTGAGCGACTGGGGGTGGTAAAAGGCCTGGGGCGAGTCTGGTAACCTATAAACAACATATAAGTTGGAATTAAACCATGGTCGCTTAAGAAACTATTCTTTAACCAATTAGACTCTAACGTTCGCTTTTGCGCTTAACGATTCACATAAGTTGCTCGAGTACCCTCGGCTCCACCATTTTTAATAAATTAACCGTTACGAATTTTAAGGCGACGCTTTCGCAAATACCCTACCAACTGACCCTTTAGCCTAAAATAATTATTTCATACTCCAAATAGTCATTTAAGGACCTTAACCAAGGTTTCAAAGTAAGGCGAGGGGAAATGGTTCGTTCACAAAACGTTGTTACTTAAAACGGTCGTTTCTCCTAACCCGTACATCGGATTCAAGCGAACCACATATCAAAACGAAGCTCGTAACATGAACTATCTAAAAATGGCAATGGTCAGAATTTTACAGTGAGTTCACGGGTCCTGAAGTTAAGAACAAAAACAGTCTAAGGTAAATCGGGCATTACGACGGCTATGTTTACGCGATTACCAAAGTTTATACTACTCCGAATCAATCACAAACCAACTTACAACCGACATTACAACCAAAATCCATCCAAACTTCATTACATCAGTCCCAACATCTCAAGATTTTCCAATTTATACTACCCCAAACATGAACTAATAGCTATACTTAAGTTCATTAACCAATAATCAACATTTACAACTCAAACTCATTACAAATCCAACCAAACTCTAAATATACATGAATTGTAACACCCCCAGATCCGGGGTCAGGGATCCGGGTCGTCACGGTCTTTCTTTCCACAATATCACTTCACTTAATTAATAATAAATAACCTTATGCTGTCACCCCACACTAACACACACCACAACCCGTTATAGTCTCAGAGATGAAATTGAAATAAGTACAAGTTCTTGAATCCACAATTAAAAGTTATTACAACCCAAAATGATTACTTGATAAATTTACAGTTAATTGCCATTATCTGCCACAAGTTATAATTATACATAATTTGATTCTCAAAAGTAGAATGCCTGATCTACCAATAGATCTACCTCTGCAGCTATAACAACTACAACATCAACGGGAAGACGCGGGACGCTTCCCACGCGCTTGCGCTGGGTCTGCTGGAGTCTGGCCATCTTTCCTAACTGTTGTTGTGTGATGAAGAAATAAAGCAAGAGTGAGCCTTACAGCTCGCAAGATAATATATAGTGATAACAATAATACAAGTATCTAAATGGATACTTACTAGAATCTTTTATCATGTGTAAGATAATTACTTACTAGATATAAGTAAAAACAAGGGATGAAGTTACCAAATACTTCACTATACTTATATCAATTATAAAGTTACTTGAACTACCATTGTTCAAAGTATAACGAGCTTTCAACAGTTCATCACATAGATGAGACTACAAGACAGATTTAAATAGATTAAATCTTTGAAGTAGTATTGAAGGAAATGAAGTTATGATATACTTCATTAAGTTCCGATATATATATCCACATATACATTTTCCTTATACAGTCCCTGAAAACCTCTGTCATGTAAAGTATGAACAGAGTTTGTAACATCCAATGAATTTTTGGAAGGGAAAAAGAATTGTGGCATAAACCTGATATCTTGCTGATCAGACAAAGATACCAATAAGTAACCTTTTCTACTAGTAGATGGATGAATTCCCCACTGGTCATCACCCTGGTCGCAATAGGACCTTATGCTGGACTGCCACTCAGCCACTTATACATTTGATGGACTCCCACTGAGCCACTTACACTATCATGGACGCCCACTGAGCCCATGTTGCTTATGCCGACTCGATAGATGGACTTACTTCCCGAACGTTGGGTAAGTAATCAATTCATTTACCAAAACTGCAACCTTGTTGCGAATATAAAATACACCATAGAGCCGGATCCCTCAAGTTTTGAATGAGTATTTAAATCCCCTTTTTAAAAGGAAGATCTTAAATATAAAAATGAGTTTTGGGATCCGCTCTAACTTTTAAAAATCATTTTGAAGACTCGAAAATACTTTAAAGAGTGTTTGGAGTAATGCTGATTTAATGAAGTAAATCAGTCCCAATATATTTAGAAAATGTCTGAATATTATTATTTAAATAATATTCCCATAAAGAATAATCTTTATACAAATAATTGAAGTAGAAGTTGTAAGACTTATACTTGAAATGAGTATTAAATAACCAAAGATATACTTATACGAAAGTACTATCTTTATTTGAATAATCGAAAATAAGTTTGATTATCGAAACATTATTCTTTAATAAAATAAAGAATATTATTAAATAACAAGCGGAGTCATAATACCTCGAATGAATATTATAAATAATATTCATTAAATAAAATTACGGAGTCATACAACCTCAAATGAATATTCAATTAATAATCATTAATAATATAACTGAGTCATAAGCCCTCAAATGAATATTCGAAATAATATTCAATAATAAAATAAAGGAGTCATAAGTCCTCGGATGAATATTCGAAATAATATTCATTAAATAAAATAAAGTTAAAGTTATCGAATAAACCTTATTCGATTAATAGTTTTGAAAACTATAACCATATATATATAAAAATATATATATTATACTCGGGAACATCGACTCCCGGTTTAGAAATATGTTCACCTTTTGATCCCCTATACTAAGGGTAAACTCAATACCGCTTATCTCTAGCATAGGTATTATGCAACTGTAAGCATTTTAACCAACAGATATATATTCCAAGAATATGAAACAGGCATGCATATATACCATATCACATGCTACAATATATCACAAGAACTTGCTAATAACAAATATGCATTTATCGCAAGATCATGCATATACACATATACATCACAACAACAGTATAACGGGTAGAAAACTTGCCTGAGCGACTGGGAGTGATAAAAGGATCGGGACGAGTCTGGTAACCTATAAACAACAAGTAAGTTGGAATTAAACCAAAGTCACTTGTAAATCTATACTTTAACTAACTTAGACTCTAACGCTTGTTTTGCGCTTACTGATTCTCTTAAGTCACTCGAGTACCCTCGGCTCCACCATTTTTAATAATTTAACCATTACGAGTTTTAAGGCGATTCCTTCGCGAGTGTCTTACCAACTGCCTAACACTCTTTCCATAATTGTTTCATACATTAATTAACCCTTTTTGGTCTTTAACATATGTTTCAAAGTAAGGCGAGGGGAAATGTTTCGTCCGCAAAACGCCGTTACTTAAAACGGTCGTTTCTCCTAAACCGTGTATCGGAATCAAACGAACTACATATCAAAACGAAGCTCGTAACATGAACTATCTAAACATGGAAATGGTCATAATCTAGCAGGGAGTTCTCGGGTCCAAATGTTATGAACAAAAGCAGTCTAAAGTAAATCGGACATTACGACGGCTATGTTTACGCGATTTCCCAAATTTAAACCATTCCAAAACCATCACAATTCAACCCCAATCCATTCATACAACCAAAGTCCATCTTTATTACATCATAAAATCCCCAATAAGTTCAATATTAACATTTATACTTATGCTTAAGCTTGAATTTAACTATACTTAAGTTCTTTTAACCAAAACAACAAGATTCACCATTCCATTTCACTACCACTCCAACCCAAACTCTAAACCACAAGCATTAAGCTACTATATCACCATAACAATCAAAATCATCTTATTATACAAAGGAATCTAGGGTTTGGAGATGATATACCTTCCTTGAAGTGGTGGGAGTAGCTAGGAAGCCTTAAGAAGCCTTGAGAAGTCTTAGGGATGCTTGGATCTTAAAGGAAAACAAGAAAAAATCAAGTTAAAAACTTTGAAATCACTATTCATTGTCTTCTTCATTGATTTCTTGAAGAAGATTGAGAAAGAATTGAAGGCTTAAACTCATAAGATAGCCATAACTATGCATAAGGATGACTAGGGAATTATCTTACCAATTTAGGAAGCCTTGATCTTGAGTTTTGAAATTCCTTTCTCTTGAAAATGGCAAAAGCCGAGAGCAAGCCTTGGTGATGAAGAATAAAATTTTATTTTGATGAGAAATGATTTGTTTGGCTTGGTGGATGAAATTATATTTGTTTTATTTTAGGTCAATTACCCATTTACCCTTGATTTTGTGTGGTTAATATTCCACCACATTTCCTTCCTTCCCATGTCATGCTTATGTCATGCTATGATGTCATCTTTCCCTCCTTGTCCTCTTCTCATTGGTTGGGTGACATCATCCTCTCTAATCCCTTTGATTAACTTCCTAATTGTTTGCCTAATGACCGCTGATCTGTTATACGGTTCGCTTAACTTTCATTTTCGTTTATCGTTTGAGGGATCATACCCGGGATCTTATTACTTAGGTTCCCTTAACCTTTCTCAATATATTATATTCCTTTTATGATCCTCTCTTAACTAGACAACTAGACTATTCCATCATCAGCTCCCATACCCTTTCCATCGCACGACGGAAGATATAGTCGGCCTGCCTCCTGGAGATCCTACCATGCCTGTCCCCCTGGAGCGATCTGAGCCTCGCTCGGGACGTGAGCTCTATCCCCGTAAGCTCCCTCCTCAAGGATCGGGGTATAGAAGCCCTAGTCTCATAAGCTCGGGTACGCCTGCCCGCCCTCTCCGCATCCAACTCCCTCCTGGCCTCATCCAGTCGGGCCTCGGCAACAGCCACTCGGGTCCTCAGTACATCCTGAACATAGTCGTGGGCTAACGAAGACTGCCTGTGGGCAGGGTCAAGAGGTGGTGAATCCGGAGCCGCTGGGGTTGCCTCCTCAGTCTGCCTAGGCTCGGAAGTATGGGTCTCTGAGCTGTCATCATAAGGGATCCAAGATAGTGGTGGAGGGGTAGGAGCTCTGACCACCGGAAGTGTGGGTAAAGGGGTACCAGCATACACTACCATAGGTCCGACACGCTCCTCAGCTACTGGGACCTCATCCGGGTCCTCCTCATCTGGAATAGCAATGACCTCTGTCTCTGACTCCTCTGAGGGGGTCCTCCTCATCTGAAATAGCAATGACCTCCGTCTCTGACTCCTCTGAGGGGTCCTCCTCATCCTCCTCCATCTCAAGCTCCTCCTGATCCTCAACATCTAGCAGTGCCTCATCATGCTCACGCTCGGACATCTCAGGGTCCTCTATCTCAGGCGCCTACACATTAAACGAGCTAAGTTACTATCATGATACTTATAAGGGTTCCCGTAAGGGTTTTAACTGTCAGCACTACTTTAAGTAGTCCGACCATGAACTTGGCAAGAGTTCTTATTATCTTTGTGAGTTTGTTATTATATCGTCGCATCATCTCTGAGGTTTATAACGCTTAGCTCTGATACCATTTCTGTAACACCCCCAGATCCGGGGTCAGGGATCCGGGTCGTCACGGTCTTTCTTTCCACAATATCACTTCACTTAATTAATAATAAATAACCTTATGCTGTGACCCCACACTAACACACACCACAACCCGTTATAGTCTCAGAGATGAAATTGAAATAAGTACAAGTCCTTGAATCCATAATTAAAAGTTATTACAACCCAAAATGATTACTTGATAAATTTACAGTTAATTGCCATTATCTGCCACAAGTTATAATTATACATAATTTGATTCTCAAAAGTAGAATGCCTGATCTACCAATAGATCTACCTCTGCAGCTATAGCAGCTACAACATCAACGGGAAGACGCGGGACGCTTCCCACGCGCTTGCGCTGGGTCTGCTGGAGTCTGGCCATCTTTCCTAACTGTTGTTGTGTGATGAAGAAATAAAGCAAGAGTGAGCCTTACAGCTCGCAAGATAATATATAGTGATAACAATAATACAAGTATCTAAATGGATACTTACTAGAATCTTTTATCATGTATAAGATAATTACTTACTAGATATAAGTAAAAACAAGGGATGAAGTTACCAAATACTTCACTATACTTATATCAATTATAAAGTTACTTGAACTACCACTGTTCAAAGTATAACGAGCTTTCAACAGTTCATCACATAGATGAGACTACAAGACAGATTTGAATAGATTAAATCTTTGAAGTAGTATTGAAGGAAATGAAGTTATGATATACTTCATTAAGTTCCGATATATATATCCAGATATACATTTTCCTTATACAGTCCCTGAAAACCTCTGTCATGTAAAGTATGAACAGAGTTTGTAACATCCAATGAATTTTTGGAAGGGAAAAAGAATTGTGGCATAAACCCGATATCTTGCTGATCAGGCAAAGATATCAATAAGTAACATTTTCTACTAGTAGATGGACAAATTCCCCACTGGTCATCACCCTGGTCGCAATAGGACCTTATGCTGGACTACCACTCAGCCACTTATGCATTTGATGGACTCCCACTGAGCCACTTACACTATCATGGACGCCCATTGAGCCCATGTTGCTTATGCCGACTCGATAGATGGACTTACTTCCCGAACGTTGGGTAAGTAATCAATTCATTTACCAAAACTGCAACCTTGTTGCGAATATAAAATACACCATAGAGCCGGATCCCTCAGGTTTTGTGCGAGTATTTAAATCCCCTTTTTAAAAGGAAGATCGTAAATATAAAAATGAGTTTTGGGATCCGCTCTAACTTTTAAAAATCATTTTGAAGACTCGAAAACACTTTAAAGAGTGTTTGGAGTAATGCTGATTTAATGAAGTAAATCAGTCCCAATATATTTAGAAAATGTCTGAATATTATTATTTAAATAATATTCTCATAAAGAATAATCTTTATACAAATAATTGAAGTAGAAGTTGTAAGACTTATACTTGAAATGAGTATTAAATAACCAAAGATATACTTATACGAAAGTACTATCTTTATTTGAATAATCGAAAATAAGTTTGATTATCAAAACATTATTCTTTAATAAAATAAAGAATATTATTAAATAACAAGCGGAGTCATAATACCTCGAATGAATATTATAAATAATATTCATTAAATAAAATAACGGAGTCATACATCCTCAAATGAATATTCAATTAATAATCATTAATAATATAACTGAGTCATAAGCCCTCGAATGAATATTCGAAATAATATTCAATAATAAAATAAATGAGTCATAAGTCCTCGGATGAATATTCGAAATAATATTCATTAAATAAAATAAAGTTAAAGTTATCGAATAAACCTTATTCGATTAATAGTTTTGAAAACTATAACCATATATATATAAAAATATATATATTATACTCGGGATCATCGACTCCCGGTTTAGAAATATGTTCACCTTTTGATCCCCTATACTAAGGGTAAACTCAATACCGCTTATCTCTAGCATAGGTATTATGCAACTGTAAGCATTTTAACCAGCAGATATATAATCCAAGAATATGAAACAGGCATGCATATATACCATATCACATGCTACAATATATCGCAAGAACTTGCTAATAACAAATATGCATTTATCGCAAGATCATGCATATACACATATACATCACAACAACAGTATAACGGGTAGAAAACTTGCCTGAGCGACTGGGGGTGATAAAAGGCTCGGGACGAGTCTGGTAACCTATAAACAACAAGTAAGTTGGAATTAAACCAAAGTCACTTGTAAATCTATACTTTAACTAACTTAGACTCTAACGCTTGTTTTGCGCTTACTGATTCTCTTAAGTCACTCGAGTACCCTCGGCTCCACCATTTTTAATAATTTAACCATTACGAGTTTTAAGGCGATTCCTTCGCGAGTGTCTTACCAACTGCCTAACACTCTTTCCATAATTGTTTCATACATTAATTAACCCTTTTTGGTCTTTAACCTATGTTTCAAAGTAAGGCGACGGGAAATGTTTCGTTCGCGAAACGCCGTTACTTAAAACGGTCGTTTCTCCTAAACCGTGCATCGGAATCAAACGAACTACATATAAAAACGAAGCTCGTAATATGAACTATCTAAACATGGCAATGGTCATAATCTAGCAGGGAGTTCTAGGGTCTAAATGTTATGAACAAAAGCAGTCTAAAGTAAATCGGACATTACGACGACTATGTTTACGCGATTTCCCAAATTTAAACCATTCCAAAACCATCACAATTCAACCCCAATCCATTCATACAACCAAAGTCCATCCTCATTACATCATAACATCCCCAATAAGTTCAATATTAACATTTATACTTATGCTTAAGCTTGAATTTAACTATACTTAAGTTCTTTTAACCAAAACAACAAGATTCACCATTCCATTTCACTACCACTCCAACCCAAACTCTAAACCACAAGCATTAAGCTACTATATCACCATAACAATCAAAATCATCTTATTATACAAAGGAATCTAGGGTTTGGAGGTGATATACCTTCCTTGAAGTGGTGGGAGTAGCTAAGAAGCCTTAAGAAGCCTTGAGAAGTGTTAGGGATGCTTGGATCTTAAAGGAAAATAAGAAAAAATCAAGTTAAAAACTTTGAAATCACTATTCATTGTCTTCTTCATTGATTTCTTGAAGAAGATTGAGAAAGAATTGAAGGCTTAAACTCATAAGATAGCCATAACTATGCATAAGGATGACTAGGGAATTATCTTACCAATTTAGGAAGCCTTGATCTTGAGGTTTGAAATTCCTTTCTCTTGAAAATGGTAAAAGCCGAGAGCAAGCCTTGGTGATGAAGAATAAAATTTTGTTTTGATGAGAAATGATTTGTTTGGCTTGGTGGATGAAATTATATTTGTTTTATTTTAGGTCAATTACCCATTTACCCTTGATTTTGTGTGGTTAATATTCCACCACATTTCCTTCCTTCCCATATTATGCTTATGTCATGCTATGATGTCATCTTTCCCTCCTTGTCCTCTTCTCATTGGTTGGGTGACATCATCCTCTCTAATCCCTTTGATTAACTTCCTAATTGTTTGCCTAATGACCGCTGATCTGTTATACGATTCGCTTAACTTTCATTTTCGTTTATCGTTTGAGGGATCATACCCGGGATCTTATTACTTGGGTTCCCTTAACCTTTCTCAATATATTATATTCCTTTTATGATCCTCTCTTATAATCCTTTAATTTAAATCCTTTTTATCCTGTTACCTTATACTCAATTCTTTCCGTATCTAGTGGATTTCCGGCAAAAGTCAAAGTGTTCGGAATTGGATTCTGATGATCTTTACATATATTTATATACCATATAGAGTACTAATAAAATCTCAGAATATCCATAACAGAACCCCTACATAGTGTGGCATGAAAAGTTTTCTCATTCAGCTAAAACACTATTCATAAGGGTTACAAAAAGTTGAAAATTTTGGGGGTTATTACATGAATCATGCTTCTCAGGAACTTTACAAATCATAAAAAGCTCTAAATATTCATAAGTAAGGCTAGGGTATGAGAGTATACCTTTCTTGGTGAGTAGAAGTAACTAAGGAGCTTGAAACCACCCTTGAGAATCCTTACAAAAGCTATATCTTAACAAAAACACAAGATCAAAATTTTCAAGTTCTTGAAAACACTATTCACTCTCTTCTTCATTGATTTCTTGAAAGAGATTATGAAGGAAATGGAAGCTTAGATTCCTAGGATAGCCATATCTAAGTATAAGGGACCTTGGATAATTACCTCACAAATTAACAAGGCTTGGATCTTGGTTTTTTGGAATTTTTCTCCTTGAAAAGATGAAGAGCCGAGAGCTTGATGTTCTTGAAATGAAAAGTCAATTTCAAATTTTGTGTTATGATATTTGTTGGTTGGTTGCTTCCTTTGTTTGTTAATTAATTGTAACCATGGTAAAAAAATGTGTGGCTCACAATCAACCAACCAATCCTTCCCACTTGTCATGCTTATGTCATCAAGCTTAGGTCATCTTCTTACATTTGTCTTCTTCTTGTTGGTGTGATGACATCATCACCCACTAACCTCTTTGATTAACCCCTAGTTACTTGGCTAATGACCGCTTATCTGTTATACGGTTCGCTTAACTTTCATTCTCGTTTATCGTTTGGGGAATCATACCCGGGATCTTATTACTTAGGTTCCCTTAAACCTTTCTCAATATTTTATATTCCTCTTATGATCCTCTCTTATAATCCTTGAATTTAAATCCTTTTAATCACGTTACCTTGTACTCAATTCTTTCGGTATCTGGTGGATTTTCGGGAAAAATCAAAGTGTTCGAATTTGGATTCTGACGATCTTTACATACACTTATATACCATATATAGTACTAATAAGATCTCAGAATATCAATAAAAGAACTGCTACATAGTGTGGCATGAAAAGTTTTCTTATTCAACATAATCAGTAAAATCACTATTCATAAGGGTTACAAAAAGTCCAAAGTTTTTGGGGTTATTACAGGTTCTCTTGGATCAACCTGAAATCTTGCACAAAGACAGGTAGCATACATGATTTCAGGTCAACTTGCAGTTAAATAGAATAAAGAGCCAATCATACCACTGTAATTAGTAATATCTACTGATGAACCAGTATCTTTATCTAACTTGTTTGTAGTGGTCATGGGAGTGGATGCAGTTGAACAATCTTCCATTCTAAATTTCTTCAGTAAATTTCTGGTGTACATGGATTGATTTATGAAAGTACCTTCTTCATTTTGCTTGACTTGAAGTCCCAGAAAATGTAATATCCGGGATATATCGTGTAATTATTTTTGCTATTAAATAATTATTATATGTGTTCAGTATCTATTCTGTGAGTTAATTGTTAAGTGTTATCTGTACTTGGATATTCAAAAATAATATTAATTGAGTATTTTAATTTTTATATGTCCAAACAAAATATAAATAATTGTCATATCTTCCTAATTATTTTTATGTTGATTTAAAGATTTATAAGAATCATATGAAATTTATAAAATCTTTTTCCGGGTAATTAAAATCTATTTTATAAAAACGGGAACCAACCGACGTCACCCGTTGTTACGTTTTTGGAACCCGAAACTCTTCCGAGAACTCCTTCCTAACCTAATTGTAATATTCCGAGCATATTCCATGTTTCGAGTTTTTCGATCCGGTGTACGGTTTATCCTGCGCGGGTCCCGGCGCAACATTTTCGATACAATATTCGTTTAGGTAAATCAATAAAACCCGTATTTTCGATAAACGGGAGCTTTTTATTAAACTATCCCAATTATCACTTCGTAGTACGTGTAACTAGGCGCTGAGACCAAGACCGCAGTACAAATTGTACTGATTTGGATAATTATCCCGAAAACCGATACCGTTTGGATCAGTTTTTACAAATAAACGTACCGTTTTATATCCGGAATGATCCAACGGGATACTAATTTTTCGTAAATATAAATAGCCTTTTTCCGTATTTTATTTCGTATCAAACTCATTTGCAGACAGATAAATATATAATTTTACGGAGAAAAATCCTATATTCATAAACTGTTTCAAGAATCAAACCAACTTTTGAAGGTGTTATTGATCTTTGTTTGAAAAGCTCGAGTACTAGATTTGAAGGTCTTGAGAAGCTCTATCAGAATCTGTAATCCATACACCTGCAGAATCAAAGGTTTAATTTCTAAAAATTTAATTATTTTCGAATTTATTTTATTAAAAATATGAATTTTTTTTCGGATGATTGTTTGTATGATTTGATGATTGCATGTTGTAGAGCTTGTTTTCCTGATAATTTTGGTATATTATACGTCTGATTTGGAGTTCAATAACATGTTCAAATTTGAGTTTGATTTTCGAATTTCAAAATTAGGGTTTATAACCCGTATGAATGTTCTTAATTGAAATTTGGGGGTTTCTTATTCTGTAATAGATTGATGTTGTGATATAGTGGGTTGTGTTCTCTGTGAAATTTGCAATCCAGTCGTATAAGTTTCATGAATCACCGAGGTCTGTAGAGAAGGGAGTTGTATTTTGAATATTTCCGAAGTTCGCCGGAAACTGGCAAACTTCACGGCCAAATTCCGGCCAACTCAGAGATGATTAGAACGATTTGTTGGCTTGGTTGTGTTCCTGGTAAAGATAGATGTGATCTGGAGGTGTTGGAGGGGTGAGGACGCCGGGAACGTGTTCTCCGGCCACCCCGACGTTTTCCGGCGACTGGACTGTAAAATTTGCAGTTTGGTCCCTAAACTTTTGGGGACGATACAGTTAGGTCCCTGAAGTTTCCAGACTTTGCAAATTTAGGATTCCTGTTTATAAAATGTTTAAAAATCATATTTCCTATTTATTTTTATTATAAAAATTCATTTTTAATTTCTGAAAATTCTAAAAATTATTATTTTAATTCCGAAAATTATTTTTAATTCACATATAAATCTGAATTAATTATTTAATTAATTTTAGTTAATTTTTAATTGATTAATTGGTCAATTAATTCAAAAATTAATTGATTAATTGATTTAATTAATTATTAATTGATTTTAATTAATTATTTAATTAGATTTAATTATTTAAAAATGATTTAAAAATTCCGAAAAATAATTTCGAGCTTTAAAATATTATTTTAAATTATTTCCAAGGCTCGATAATTATTCTAAAATTATTTTGGAGCCAGAATTGGCCAACCGAACCCTGTTTATTAACCCGAAATTGATCCAACGACCCGTTTTAATTCCGAAAAATGTTTTAAAAATCATTTTAAATACCAGAAAGCCTATTTATGACCCGAAATGTCTTTATAAATGATATGTCATTGATTATGTGACGTATTATGTGTTATATGTGATATGTTGGTTGACTGTCGGTTTATATATTCGATGTTTACTGATTATTGCGTAACTTTCAATCCGTTAATCGGATTTGGTAAAGCAAAGGGTAGATAGAAGTATGTGTTGAATAGAATTCTATGAGTCGATTATTGACAGATGCTTATGATATGTGAGCAGAAGAGGCGAGGCGTAGAAAAGGGAAACAGATAGTTGAGGAGTAAGACGGTTGTAATTGGAAGCGAGTGCAGTGTAGTAAGCTAATACCAGGCAAGTGTTCTGAACTTTCTCGAGATATTGTAGTACTTGATAGTCTTATTGATATTGCAAGTGCTTTGAAGCACTGAAACCCAAACCCTGATTCCAGTTATTGTTCTTGAGCCATGAACCTTATTCTTTCTAGACCATTGATTGTTCTGTACCCAAACACGAATCTCAAGCATACGATACTACTCTACAAATACATGCAAACAAAATCCCAAACACTGAACTGAATTACTTGTATACTCAATCATTGCATCCTATGCTTTGAAAGCCCAAATCTTTGAAACCCTGAAATATTGATTCCTCTGTTATCCAATTCTTCATTATCCAGCATCCAAGCTTTTAAATTGACTTATTGATCCTTACAAGGATTGAAACCCTTTCATTGTTAAACATTTATTGTTGTTATTGATTCTGGTTATTGTTTATTATTTCATATTCTGTTATTATGTTAGAATTGGACTGTTTTTATAAAATTGTGGACCAGATTCATGGTCAGACCATATAATGGTCAAGTTAGGCCAATGTGTGCCTTGGATCCAGTAGTTAGAGCAATGTTGTGTGCCTTGCTCGGGGTTAGTGCGTGACTGATCAGCAGCCTAACCTTGGTTTTTAAATTAAAAGTATAATATCCAATTCTAAATCATAATCCATTGTTCACTTGATATCATAATCATGTTCACTTGATGATCATTATTCTCAGTTGTGTCATTGTGACTTGCTGAGCTAGTTAGCTCATTTGTGCAATATTGTTTATATTCTTTCCAGTTAAAAAGGAACCAGTTGGTAAAGAGGATCCCAGTCCAGCGCGAGAGCTAGGGGTTCAGGTGGAGAAAGCTGAGCTAGTAGGCTTCTTTTGGGATAATTTAAGTTTGTAAAAGTTGTAATAAAGTTTAATACTCAGTTTGAGTTTGAATGATTGGGATTTGAACGGTTTGTAATATATTAGTGTGTTTGGCTTGTGTGCATACTTTAACCTGTTGCGGTCCGTGGTGGTTGGTAAGTAGGGTCACTGCATATATTATTATTATCTTTATTATTGTTATAAGCAGGTTATAAATAAGGTGTGTGTGTGGACCCCAAACTTCTGACCTGGGTTTGGAGGGCGCCATAGGTTTGGTATCAGAGCTACAGGTTATAAGTCACTGACACAAGCCTAGGTTAACGGGAATGGGTAGAGGGTTAGGATTAGAAGTAAGGAATAGAAAGATAGAACGTCGAGAGGTTGAGTGCTTCGATATATCAGGTATTAGTGCAATTCGCGTTATGGTACGAGATTCTTATATTGCGATATGATTTCAGATAGCAGTGATGGCCGACTCTTTTATTCCCGTATCAGCTGATCACTCTGAGCCTTCAGTTGGAGTGCCGTCTTCGGATTCACGTCTTGTTGTTCCACCAGTGTTGGCTATACTACCTCCACCTGTGTTGCAACCCGTACCATTGCAGGCTATTCCACCTCCAGGCGTGAGGCCACCTGTCAGAGGACCCCCACCAGTTGATTCAGATTCCACTGGGCATTCAGTTACGAGTGCCCCATTCCAGTCTACATTGCCCCCAGTTCCTTATTACCTGTATGAGGCTCTTCTATTGGAACGTGATTCCTTGTTGGCTCAGATCAGAGAGCTACAACATATCATCAGGACTACAGATGTTGATCGTGGTGTGAGGGAGCTTCGAGAGGAGATTCATGTGACACGGAGGGTTCTTGAGGCTAGGCTACATGGAGCTACACTACCTGGCAGAGGCCCTGATGCACCGATGGGCTGGGCTACTGAGGTGATGGAGGATTTTGAGAGGCTGGCAGGACCAGAGTTTCCTTGGAGCTGAGTTAGAGATTCAGAGATGGAAATGCTGAGCAGTGTTGTTATGATTATGTAGTATGTACAGTAGTATGTAGTGTGTATCAGTAGACTTTTGAGTTGTATTTATAGACTAGCTATGCTGACTAGTGAGTAGGTTGTTGCACCCTCTTTGCTTTTACTTCCGAAGCGTCTTTACGCTTGTACTACCTAAAACTTTTGATCTATATATATCAGTAGCTTTTTCCTTTCTAGCACTGTCATTTACTTTATTGCACATATTTTACCTTACCTTATTTATTGCACCAGTTATACCCTGTGATACCATGTGCCCTGTTCTCCATAACTATTTATATTCTGTAAAGAAGCATGCATTTACTTAGTTACAACTGTTTTCAAAAAGAGATATTCCTGTTTTACAAAACTTTTCCTTTATGCAAAGATTTGATTCAAAAACTAAATAAATTGATTGATTCTTTACAGAAAATGCCTCCCAGAAGAAATACCCGCACCAACACCCAGAATGAAGAAACCAACAACAATAACAACCAAGATGATACAAACCCGAATGTGAACCCAGGACCCATGGACCCAGCAATAGCCCAGATTCTTCAAATCTTGGCCCAACAAACAGTTCACCTGGCACAACAACAACAAAGACAGACCAACCCCCAGGTAACTTTTAAAACTTTTCAGGCAGTAAACCCACCAGAATTCAAGGGTTCCTTAGAGCCAATTGAAGCAAATGTTTGGTTAAAGGAAATAGAGAAGGCATTTTCCTTAGTGAAAGTAAAGAAAGAATAGAAGGTTGAGTTTGCAAGTTACTATCTGAAGAATGAGGCCACCTATTGGTGGGAAATGGTGAAGACATTGGAAGGCACAGATGCTATTACTTGGGAAAGGTTTAAGGAATTGTTTTTATAAAAGTATTTTCCTCAGTTTGTTCAGGCTCAAATGGAGTTGAAGTTTTTAGAATTAAAGCAAGGGAACATGTCGGTAACAGATTATGAAGGTAAGTTTGAGGAATTGTCAAGGTATGTACCGTCGTATGTTGATACTGATAGAAAGAAAGCTAAAAGATTCCAGCAGGGTTTGAAACCATGGATCAGAGGGAAGGTAGCCATTTTTGAATTGGATACCTATGCAGGAGTAGTACAGAAGGTTATGATCGCAGAGACAGAGAGTGAGATGTTCCAGATGGAAAAGGAAAGCAAGAAAAGGAAAGTTGAGGGAAGTGAGGGTCAATCACAACCAGGGAAGTTTCCAAACTTTAAGAAGGGCAAGTTCCAGTCAGGAAGAAATTTTAATTTTAGGAGACAAAATGCAGGAGACGGAGGCCAGGGCAACCGTCCAGCTAATGTGAATCAGCCGAATCAGTTGAGATTAACTTTTCCAGATTGTCAAGTTTGTGGAAAGAAGCATGGAGGAGTTTGTAACAAGTTGAATGTGGTATGTTTTAGATGCAACCAGAAAGGGCACTATTCGAGGGAGTGCCGAAATCAGCCAGCTAGAGAGCCAGCAAATAAGGATCAGCCTATCCGGAATCCAGCAGTGAAGGTTCCAGCCATTGGATTTACTTACTTCAAATGTGGAAAGCCAGGACATATGGCCAGGGATTGCAAGACATCAGCCCCAGTCAGTAATGCCTTGAGGATCATAGGATCTACCCCAACAGTAAATGAGACTCCAAGGGCTAGAGTCTTCGACATGTCAGTGAGGGATGCTATCCAGGATACGGATGTTATGGCAGGTACGCTTAATGTTAATTCTTTATGTGCCAAAGTGTTAATAAATTCGGGAGCAACTCGATCATTTGTTTCACAAGATTTTGTTAGTAAGTTAAATTGTCCAGTTGGGTATTTAAATGAAATAATGACTGTGGAGTTAGCAAATCAAGAACGTGTAACTGTGAATCAAGATTGTGGAAATTGTGAGGTTGAAATTTCTGGTAATAAGTTTTGTGTAGATTTGATACCATTTAAGTTAGGAGAATTTGACGTTATATTAGGGATGGATTTGTTATCTAAGCACGATGCCCAGATAGATTGTCGAAATAAGAAGGTAATAGTGAAGACGCCTGACGAAAAGATAGTAACGTTCAAGGGACAGAAGCAAGTAAAGAAGTTCTTAACAATAATTCAAGCTAAGAAGTTATTACGACAAGGATGTGAGCATTTCGTAGCATATGTGATCGACAGAAGTCAGGAGCTAGCAAAACTTGAAGATATTCCAGTTGTAAATGAATTTCCAGACGTATTTCCCGACGAGTTACCAGGACTTCCTCCAGATAGAGAAATTGAATTTGCGATCGACTTAACACGTGGAACAGAACCAGTATCCAAGGCCCCATATAGAATGGCGCCTGTTGAGATGAAAGAGCTAGCGAAGCAGTTACAGGAGTTGTTAGAGAAAGGAGTAATCAGACCCAGTGTATCCCCGTGGGGAGCACCGGTATTATTTGTCAAGAAGAAAGATGGAAGCATGAGACTATGTATTGACTATAGGGAGCTCAACAAGCTGACAATCAAGAACAAGTATCCGTTACCCAGAATTGATGAATAGTTTGACCAGTTGAAGGGAGCCAAGTACTTCTCCAAAATTGATTTAAGATCGGTATATCATCAACTGAAGATCAAGCCAGAAGATATACCAAAGACAGCTTTCAGAACAAGGTATGGACATTACGAGTTTTTAGTGATGTCTTTTGGATTGACCAATGCCCCGGCAACGTTTATGGACCTGATGAATAGAATTTTCAAAGAGTATTTGGATAAGTTTGTTATTGTGTTTATAGACGATATTTTAATCTATTCAAAGATAGAAGAGGATCATGCGGAACATGTGAGAACGGCTTTGGAGATTTTAAGGAAAAAGAAGTTATATGCTAAATTCTCGAAGTGTGAGTTTTGGCTACAGGAAGTTCAATTCTTAGGACACATAGTCAGTAACGAAGGGATCAAAGTGGACCCGGCAAAGATCGAGGCAATTACGAATTGGGAAAGACCGAGAACACCCACTGAGGTAAGAAGTTTCTTGGGATTGGCAGGATATTATCGACGATTCGTGCAGAATTTCTCAAGGATTGCAACACCATTGTCAAAGCTTACACGAAAGAATGAAAAGTTTATATGGAACGACAAGTGCAAAGGAAGTTTTCAGGAATTGAAGCGGAGATTAATCACGACACCTGTTTTGTCACTTCCAGACGATCAAGGGAATTGCGTAATTTATAGTGATGCTTCTCACAAAGGATTAGGATGTGTTCTTATGCAGCATGACAAGGTGATTACGTATGCGTCAAGGCAATTGAAACCACACGAACAGAAGTATCCTACTCATGACTTGGAGTTAGCAGCCATAGTATTTGCTTTGAAAATTTGGAGACATTATCTGTATGGAGAGAAATGTGAGATTTATACGGATGACAAAAGTTTGAAATATATATTTACCCAGAAGGAACTTAATGAGGCAAAGGAGATGGTTAGAGTTGATCAAAGACTATGATTGCTCGATTAATTATCATCCCGGTAAAGCGAACGTTGTAGCAGACGTATTGAGTCGGAAGGAAAGGTTGAATGTGTTATCAGTACCTGAAGATATATATAAAGAATTTCATAAATTGGAATTGGAAATTAGAGTTTGCAAACCTGAGGAAGCGAAAGTGTACAGTATGACTTTCCAGCCAGAGTTGTTGGAGAAAATAAAGAAATGTCAGGAAGATGTAATGGATCAAGATATAAATCGTTTGGTAGGTGAAGAATTATGCACGCAGAAGGATGATCAAAGCATTTTGAGATTTTCATCTAGAATCTGGATTCCACCGGTGACGGAGTTAAAGAATGAAATTTTACAAGAAGCACATAGTTCAAGATATTCCATCCATCCAGGGAGTACCAAAATGTACAGAGATTTAAAAAAGAATTATTGGTGGCCAGATATGAAGAGGGAAATTGCGGAATGGGTTAGCAAATGTTATACCTGTCAGAGAGTTAAAGCAGAGCATCAGAGACCAAGCGGATTGCTACAGCCATTGGAGATTCCAGAGTGGAAGTGGGAACATATTACCATGGATTTCATAGTTGGATTACCAAAGACAAGGGCTAATCATGATGCCATTTAGATTATAGTGGATAGACTTACCAAGTCAGCTCATTTTCTGCCTATAAATGAAAGATTTTCGCTCGACAAGTTAGTCCATATGTACTTGAAAGAGATCGTAGTTCGTCATGGAGTTCCTGTGTCTATTGTATCTGATCGAGATCCAAGATTTAATTCAAGATTTTGGAAGAGTTTTCAAGAATGTTTGGGAACAAGACTGAATATGAGTACAGCTTATCACCCCCAAACGGATGGCCAAAGTGAAAGAACGATCCAGACAATCGAGGATATGTTACGTGTTTATGCTATTGACTTTAAAGGAAGTTGGGACGAACATTTACCTCTGGTAGAGTTTGCTTACAACAACGGTTATCATGCCAGCATTGGGATGCCACCCTATGAAGCCCTTTATGGACGTAAATGTAGATCTCCAATATATTGGGACGAAGTAGGAGAACGCAAGATACTTGGACCTGAACTGGTACAGCAGACAAAGGAAGTTGTTGAACTTATCCAGAAAAGATTAATAGCCGCATAAGATCGTCAGAGGAAATATGCAGACCAGTCAAGGAAAAATATGGAATTTGAAGAAGGAAGCTTGGTATTATTGAAAGTATCACCGTGGAAAGGACTAACGAGGTTTGGGAAGAAAGGGAAGCTAAGCCCAAGATATGTCGGACCTTTTGAAATCCTAAAGCGTGTTGGCAAAGTAGCTTACGAATTGGCGTTACCTCCGTACATGGAGCACATTCACAATGTTTTTCATGTATCTATGCTCAAGAAATATAAACCAGACTCCAGGCATGTAATAGAATATGAACCAATAGAGCTTCAGGCAGATTTATCATATGTAGAGAGTCCGATAGAGATTCTAGAGGAAAGAAAGAAAGTATTGAGAAATAAAGTGGTAAAGTTAGTAATAGTATTGTGGAGAAACCCAAAGGTTGAAGAGTCAACCTGGGAATTAGAAAGTGATATGAGAGAAAAGTACCCTCATTTGTTTTCTTAGGAGATTCTGAGGACAGAATCCTTTTAAGGGGGGAAGGATGTAATATCCGGGATATATCGTGTAATTATTTTTGCTATTAAATAATTATTATGTGTGTTCAGTATCTATTCTGTGAGTTAATTGTTAAGTGTTATCTGTACTTGGATATTCAAAAATAATATTAATTGAGTATTTTAATTTTTATATGTCCAAAATAAAATATAAATAATTGTCATATCTTCCTAATTATTTTTATGTTGATTTATGGATTTATAAGAATCATATGAAATTTATAAAATCTTTTTCCGGGTAATTAAAATCTATTTTATAAAAACGGGAACCAACCGACGTCACCCGTTGTTACGTTTTTGGAACCCGAAACTCTTCCGAGAACTCCTTCCTAACCTAATTGTAATATTCCGAGCATATTCCATGTTTCGACTTTTTCGATCCGGTGTACGGTTTATCCTGCGCGGGTCCCGGCGCAACATTTTCGATACAATATTCGTTTAGGTAAATCAATAAAACCCGTATTTTCGATAAACGGGAGCTTTTTATTAAACTATCCCAATTATCACTTTGTAGTACGTGTAACTAGGCGCTGAGACCAAGACCGCAGTACAAATTGTACTGATTTGGATAATTATCCCGAAAATCGATACCGTTTGGATCAGTTTTTACAAATAAACGTACCGTTTTATATCCGGAATGATCCAACGGGATACTAATTTTCCGTAAATATAAATAGCCTTTTTCCGTATTTTATTTCGTATCAAACTCATTTACAGACAGATAAATATATAATTTTACAGAGAAAAATCCTATATTCATAAACTGTTTCAAGAATCAAACCAACTTTTGAAGGTGTTATTGATCTTTGTTTGAAAAGCTCGAGTACTGGATTTGAAGGTCTTGAGAATCTCTATCAGAATCTGTAATCCATACACCTGCAGAATCAAAGGTTTAATTTCTAAAAATTTAATTATTTTCGAATTTATTTTATTAAAAATATGAATTTTTTTTCGGATGATTGTTTGTATGATTTGATGATTGCATGTTGTAGAGCTTGTTTTCCTGATGATTTTGGTATATTATACGTCTGATTTGGAGTTCAATAACATGTTCAAATTTGAGTTTGATTTTCGAATTTCAAAATTAGGGTTTATAACCCGTATGAATGTTCTTAATTGAAATTTGGGGGTTTCTTATTCTGTAATAGATTGATGTTGTGATATAGTGGGTTGTGTTCTCTGTGAAATTTGCAATCCAGTCGTATAAGTTTCATGAATCACCGAGGTCTGTAGAGAAGGGAGTTGTATTTTGAATATTTCCGAAGTTCGCCGGAAACTGGCAAACTTCACGGCCAAATTCCGGCCAACTCAGAGATGATTAGAACGATTTGTTGGCTTGGTTGTGTTCCTGGTAAAGTATAGATGTGATCTGGAGGTGTTGGTGGGGTGAGGACGCCGGGAACGTGTTCTCCGGCCACCCCGACATTTTCCAGCGACTGGAGTGTAATATTTGCAGTTTGGTCCCTAAACTTTTGGGGACGATACAGTTAGGTCCCTGAAGTTTCCAGACTTTGCAAATTTAGGATTCCTGTTTATAAAATGTTTAAAAATCATATTTCCTATTTATTTTTATTATAAAAATTCATTTTTAATTTCTGAAAATTCTAAAAATTATTATTTTAATTCCGAAAATTATTTTTAATTCACAAATAAATCTGAATTAATTAGTAATTAATTTTAGTTAATTTTTAATTGATTAATTGGTCAATTAATTCAAAAATTAATTGATTAATTTATTTAATTAATTATTAATTGATTTTAATTAATTATTTAATTAGATTTAATTATTTAAAAATGATTTAAAAATTCCGAAAAATAGTTTCGAGCTTTAAAATATTATTTTAAATTATTTCCAAGGCTCGATAATTATTCTAAAATTATTTCGGAGCCAGAATTGGCCAACCGAACCCTGTTTATTAACCCGAAATTGATCCAACGACCCGTTTTAATTCCGAAAAATATTTTAAAAATCATTTTAAATACCAGAAAGCCTATTTATGACCCGAAATGTCTTTATAAATGATATGTCATTGATTATGTGACGTATTATGTGTTATATGTGATATGTTGATTGACTGTCGGTTTATATATTTGATGTTTACTGATTATTGCGTAACTTTCAATCCGTTAATCGGATTTGGGTAAAGCGATGGGTAGATAGAAGTATGTGTTGAATAGAATTCTATGAGTCGATTATTGACAGATGCTTATGATATGTGAGCAGAAGAGGCAAGGCGTAGAAAAGGGAAACAGATAGTTGAGGAGTAAGACGATTATAATTGGAAGCGAGTGCAGTGTAGTAAGCTAATACCAGGCAAGTGTTCTGAACTTTCTCGAGATATTGTAGTACTTGATAGTCTTGTTGATATTACAAGTGCTTTGAAGCACTGAAACCCAAACCCTGATTCCAGTTATTGTTCTTGAGCCATGAACCTTATTCTTTCTAGACCATTGATTGTTCTGTACCCAAACACGAATCTCAAGCATACGATACTACTCTACAAATACATGCAAACAAAATCCCAAACACTAAACTGAATTACTTGTATACTCAATCATTGCATCCTATGCTTTGAAAGTCCAAATCTTTGAAACCCTGAAATGTTGATTCCTCTGTTATCCAATTCTTCATTATCCAGCATCCAAGCTTTTAAATTGACTTATTGATCCTTACAAGGATTGAAACCCTTTCATTGTTAAACACTTATTGTTGTTATTGATTCTGGTTATTATTTATTATTGCATATTCTGTTATTATGTTAGAATTGGACTGTTTTTATAAAATTGTGGACCAGATTCGTGGTCAGACCATATAATGGTCAAGTTAGGCCAATGTGTGCCTTGGATCCAGTAGTTAGAGCAATGCTGTGTGCCTTGCTCGGGGTTAGTGCGTGACTGATCAGCAGCCTAACCTTGGTTTTTAAATTAAAAGTATAATATCCAATTCTAAATCATAATCCATTGTTCACTTGATATCATAATCATGTTCACTTGATGATCATTATTCTCTGTTGTGTCATTGTGACTTGCTGAGCTAGTTAGCTCATTTGTGCAATGTTGTTTATATTCTTTCCAGTTAAAAAGGAACCAGTTGGTAGCGAGGATCCCCAGTCCAGCGCGAGAGCTAGGGGTTCAGGTTGAGGAAGCTGAGCTAGTAGGCTTCTTTTGGGATAATTTAAGTTTGTAAAAGTTGTAATAAAGTTTAATACTCAGTTTGAGTTTGAATGATTGGGATTTGAACGGTTTGTAATATATTAGTGTGTTTAGCTTGTGTGCATACTTTAACCTGTTGCGGTCCGTGGTGGTTGGTAAGTAGGGTCACTGCATATATTATTATTATCTTTATTATTGTTATAAGCAGGTTATAAATAAGGTGTGTGTGTGGACCCCAAACTTCTGACCCGGGTTTGGAGGGCGCCACAGAAAATAACTAAGTTCTCCCATCATACTCATTTGATATCTTGACTGCATAAGCTTTGCAAACCTTTCACAGAGTTTGGCATTAGTAGAACCAAATATGATATCATCAACATATATCTGTACCAAAAGTAAGTCCTTTCCATGGTTGAGGTAGAACAATGTTTTATCAATTGTGCCTCTGTTAAATCCACTTTCCAGAAAAAATTGAGCTAAAGTCTCATACCATGCTCTTGGAGCTTGCTTAAGGCCATAAAGTGCTTTGTCTAATCTGTAGACATGATTTGGAAATTTTGGATCTACAAATCCTGGAGGTTGTTCAACATATACCTCTTCCTCCAATTCTCCATTAAGAAAAGCACTTTTCACATCCATTTGAAAGACTTTGAACTTCTTGTGAGCAACATAAGCCAAAAAGATTCTTATGGCTTCCAATCTAGCACCCATTTTGTGCCAACAATGGATTCTTGTGAGCAGCATAAGCCTTGCTTTATTTCTTGTAATTATGCCATCACTGTTAGTTTTGTTTCTGAACACCCATTTTGTGCCAACAATGGATTTGTTCTTTGGTCTTAGCACTAGGGTCCAGACTTTATTTCTTTCAAATTCATTTAACTCTTCCTGCATTGCTTGCACCCAATCAACATCTTAAAGAGCTTCATCCACTTTCTTTGGTTTAGTCTGAGATAGAAAGGAATGATAGAGACATTCATTTGATGTTGTTGTTCTAGTTCTGACACCTACTTCAGGATCTCCAATTATTAAGTCAGGTGTATGTGCTTTAGTCCACTTCCTTGTAGATGGAAGTTGATCTTTAGAACTAGATCCTCCCCCATGATTCATGCTGTCTCTATCAGCATTTTCTGATGCTCCCCCTGTAGTAATGCTCTCTGAAACTTCAAAATTAGAGTTGGATCCTTCAGGATTTGAAGAATCAGAGTTTCCAGAATTATCAGAATTTGGCTTATCAAAACTTGATGAATCAGAACTTGAAGAGCCAGTGACAGGTTCTGATGCTTCTTGAGAGTCTTGAGTTGTGGTATGATCTTCAACTTGCTCCCCCTGAACAGGTGCATTTTCCCTTGGAGTAGTTACCACAGTTTCAATGACATCAGAATTTAACCCGTCAGAACTTACAGGATTAGGATTTAAGTCATCAGAATTTACAGAATCAGAATTTAAATCTTCATTTTCAAATCTCAGTTGATCATGATCATTGAAATCTTCAAGTACAGTAATCTTCTTATCATCAAAAGATACATTGATAGATTCTATGACAACCCTTGTTCTTAAATTATAGATTCTGAAAGCTTTTGTGGAAAGTGGATATCCAACAAAAATTCCTTCATCAGCTTTTAGATCAAATTTTGACAGCTGTTCAGGATGAGTCTTAAGAACAAAACACTTACATCCAAATACATGAAAGTATTTCAGATTTGGCTTCTTTTTCTTCACCATCTCATATGGTGTTTTTCCATGCTTGTTGATGAGTGTAGAATTCTGTGTAAAACAAGCAGTCTGCACAGCTTCAGCCCAAAAGTAGGTTGGTAGCTTTCCTTCATCAAGCATAGTTCTTGCAGCTTCAATGAGAGTCCTGTTCTTTCTTTCTACAACTCCATTTTGCTGTGGAGTTCCAGGTACAGAAAATTCCTGCTTTATTCCATGCTCTTTGCAGAACTCTTCCATGATTGAATTCTTAAACTCAGTGCCATTATCACTTCTTATGATTTTAACATAATATTTGACCAATTTATCCAGCTGTCTGACATGATCAGTTAAAGTAGATGCAGTTTCATTCTTCTTGTGTATGAAATACACCCAAATGTATCTTGTGAACTCATCCACTATAACCATAACATATTTCTTCTTTGCAATTGACATGACATTGACTGGACCAAATAGATCAACATGTCGTAGGTGATAAGGCTCAAGAATTGAGGATTTAGTTTTGCTCTTGAATGAAGATTTTCTTTGTTTTGCCTTTTGACATGAATCACAAAGGCCATCAGGAGCAAATACTGATTTTGGCAGTCCTCTCACAAGATCTTTCTTTACTAGCTCATTTATGTTGTTGAAATTTAAATGAGAGAGTCTATTGTGCCAATTCCAGCTTTCTTCAATTGATGCTCTACTCAACAGACAGATTGCAGAACCATAAGAACTTGTTGAAAGTTTGGCTTCATAAATGTTACCATGCCTGTAACCTTTTAGAACTACTTTTCCTGTAGAATTACTTACAACTTCACAGTGTTCTTCAAAGAAATCCACATGATAACCTCTATCACAAATTTGACTCACACTTAGCAGATTGTGTTTAAGTCCTGAGATAAGAGCTACGGATTCAATGATGACATTCCCAAGATTGATATTTCCATATCCCAGAGTTTTTCCCATGTTGCCATCTCCATAAGAAACTCTTGGGCCAGCTTTCTCCACAAAGTCTGATAGCAGGGCTTTATCTCCAGTCATATTTCCTGAACATCCACTGTCCAGAACTAGGATGTTTTTCCTGTTGCCCTGCAATCACAAATACCACTATTGGTTAGTTTTAAGGACCCAGACTTGCTTGGATCCTTTAGCCTTTTTAAGTTTATTAGCATTTGCAGTGGATTTAATTTCAGAGTTTATGCTAACGTGCTGTTTATCAAAATTTATATCAGACTTTGCATCAGACTTTACACTAGAAGGAATAATACTAACTTTCTTCAAAGAAGGTTTTATTTGATAATAATCATAGTACAAACTATGATATTCCTTACAAGTATAAATGGAATGCCATAAACTACCACAATGAAAACAAGATGGTTAGAGTTTTTATCTTTATTTTTATCTCCTGATTTAGGAGGTAAAGAGTTTTTATCTTTATTTTTCCTGCAAAAAGAAGCAAGATGGTTAGAGTTTCCACAGTTATAACATTTCTTTCTAGGATCATTAGGAACAGGCATATAATTATTGCTTTTTATTCACACCTTCCTTTCCATTCCTATTTTTCCTAGCTTCCTTTACCTTTTTCACATTTTTAATCTCTTTCAGCTTATGCTTAAGCTGCTTCTTTGTCATTAAGCATATGTTTACTTTAGCTGGTTTATCCTGTAACACCCCCAAATCCGGGGTCGGGGATCTGGGTTGTCACGAGTTCCATTTCCCTTAATAATACTTAATCTTAATAATGAACCAACTACTGCGTACTGTGACCCCACAATATACACACACACCACAAGTTATAGTCTCATAGATGAATACCAAAAATAATACAAGTCATTTTATTCCACAATTATAAGTCATTACACCTCAAAAGGGTTTCTGAATAAATTTACACATTCTTTTCCATTATTACAATTCAAAAATATACATAAGTCTGGTACAACAAAAGTTGAAAGACTAGCCTATTGGTAGACCCTACCTCAGCTACAACGGCATCAATGCCTACAGGAAACTGCGGAACGTTTCCTATCCACTCGCGAATTGGGAGCTTGATCCTGTTCATCTTGTCTATCTATTGTTGTGTGATGAAAGAAGAAAGCAAGGGTGAGCAACAAGCCCACCGAAATAATATGTATTATAATTAACAATATATGAGCATTCTCATAGTACTCATGAAAGTCTTGGTCAAGAAGAAATAAACCAAGTTGATATTTAACGCGACAAGTCGCAAAATATTTAGTATATATATATACATATATACTACTCAAAATCTTTGAAATCCTATGACTTGTATAATGTACACAGAGTTCCAGTTTATAACTGTATAAAAATATCGTTGCAAGGTGATCTCATATATCTAACCTTGTCTCAACGTTTTTGTGAAAATCTTTGCCATGCATAAGATAATCATTAATAAGATATAAGTTGAAAAGATGAAGTTACAAGATACTCCAATATACTTATATCTTTTCCGAATACTACTTGAACTACCACCGTTCAAGTTATAATTAGTTTCAAAATTTCATCACATAGATGAGAATACAAGATAAGACTTGAATAGATTCAATCTTTGAAATATTATTAAATGAAATGAAGTTACGAGATACTTCATTAAGTCCCGATATATATATATATATCCATATATATATATCTCATACATTTCCTGAAAACCTCTGTCATGTAAAGTATGAACAGAGTTGCAATATCCAATGAATTTTGGAAAGAAAAGAATTTTGGCATGAACCCGATATCTTGCTGATCAGGCAAAGATACCAATAAGTAACCTTTTATACTGTAGATGGATGAATTCCTCGCCAATCATCACCCAGGCCGCATTAGGACCTCGTGCTAGACCGTTACCCGGCCACTCACGTGTGGATGGACTGTCACCCAGCCTCTTACACCTTCATAGACCATACCCCGACCTGTCGCTTATGCCGACTCAATTAGATGGACTTACTTCCCGAACATTGGGCAAGTAATCAAATTGTTTTCTCAAAACAGCAACCTTGTTGCGAATATAAAATACACCATAGAGCCGGATCCCTAAGATTTTTTGAGCGAATATTCAAGTCTCCTTCGAAAGGAAGATCTTCAATCTGGAAACGAGTTTCTTGGGATCCGCTCTAACTTTTAAAATCATTTTGAAGACTCGAAAATATTTTTAGGAATGTTTGGAGTAATGTTGATTTAATGAAATAAATCAGTTCCGATATATTAGAAAATATCTAAATATTATTGTTTAAATAATATTCCCATAAGGATAATCCTTATAAAAGTAATTGAAGTAAAAGTTTTAAAACTCAAACTTGAAATGAATAATAAATAACCAAAGATATACTTATACGAAAGTACGATCCTTATTTGAATAATCGAAAATAAGTTTGATTATCGAAACATTATTCTTTAATAAAATAAAGAATATTATTTAATAAAAGAAGCGGAGTCATAAGTTATCGAAGGAATATTCAAAATAATATTCATTAAATAAAATAAGCGGAGTCATAAGTCCTCGAATGAATATTCAAGATAATATTCATTAAATAAATAAGCGGAGTCGTAAGTCCTCGAATGAATATTCAAAATAATATTCATTAAATAAAATAAGCGGAGTCATAAGTCCTCGAATGAATATTCAAAATAATATTCATTGAATAAAATAAGCGGAGTCATAAGTCCTCGAATGAATATTCAAAATAATATCCATTGAATAAAATAAAGTTATCGAATAAACCTTATTCGATTAATAGTTTTGAAAACTATATATATATATATATATAAATAAATAAATAAATAAATATATATATATATATATATATTATACTCGGGAACATCGACTCCCGGTTTAGAAAAATGTTCACCTTCGGGTCCCCTATACTAAGGGTATACGCAATTACTGCTTATCTCTAGCATAGGTATGCAACTTATAAGCAATTGAATCAACAATTAGATATCAAGATTACGAAACATGCATGCATATATATCATATCAACATGCTCCAATATATCGCAATATTTGCTAATAACAATAATGCACTTATCACAAGATAATGCATATACATATATACATCACAACAACAGTATAATGGGTAGAAAACTTGCCTGAGTGCCCCGGGGTAGACTTAAGCTTAGAGTTGGTCCGGTTACCTATGAACAACAACATAAGCCGGAATTAATCCCCGGTCGCTTAAGAAACTAGACTTTAACCAATTAGACCCCTAACGTTCCCTTTCGCGCTTAATGATTCACTTAAGTCGCCCGAGTACCCTCGGCTCCACCATTTTTAATAAATTAACCATTAAGAGTTTTAAGGCGATTCTTTCGAGAGTACCATACCAACTGCCTAATCCACTTTACATAATTATTTCATACTCCAATTAGTCATTTAAGGTCCTTAACCAAGGTTTCAAAGTAAGGCGAGGGGTAATGGTTCGTTCGCGAAACGACGTTACTTAAAACGGTCGTTTCTCCTAAACCGTACATCGGAACCAAGTGATCCACATATCAAAACGAAGCTTACGACACGCTCTAGCTAAAAATGGCAATGGTACAGATTGTTTATTGAGTTTTCTGTCCTGAACACTAAGAACAAGCAGTTGAATAAAAATGGGCATTACGACGGCTATATTTACGAGTTTTCCAAGTTTCTCACTACACCAAAACCTCACCAAAGAACCCACAATCATTAACACATCAAAACCTCAACTAAATAATACTATACCAGTCCTTATTCTTCAGATTCTTCATCTCAACCAACCACAATCAAGTTTTATTAACTATAACAAGATTAATTCACCAAATCACTCCAAATCCAAATCAAACTACTAATAATCAAAGGTCATGCTTCTCATTTAGAAAACCAACCATCAAAATCACTAATAATCAAAGTAAAGGATAGGGTTTGAAGTTTATACCTTCCTTGGGAGGTGTTAAGTTGCTAGAAAGCCTTAGGGAGCCTCCTACAAGCTTGATCTTTCCAAAGAAATCAAGAACACAAAGTTAGGCTTTGAAGTTTCTAAAAGTCCGATTGAAAGAACTGTAAAAATAAGGGTCTTACCATGCTTATTTGGATGATACTTGTGAACAATAGTTTTAGGCCATCTCAATACCTTTCCAACGAGCTATAGAACACAACATTTGAGTGAGAAATGAAGGAGATACAGCAGTTTTAATGTGCTGGTTCTGTTTTGGCCGAGAGCAATGGAAATGGGGGAGGAAGATGAGAGTTTGTGTTGACTTGAACTTGTGGTGGAAATGAAATGATTTTAGGATATTTACTTGACTAGTTGTTTTGTTTAAATTAGTGGAAAGTGACATAAGCATGGTGATGTCATCAAGCTTACATAATCCTTGTCACTTGTCTCATCCTTATGGTGGAAGCATCTTTTTAAGCTTAATCCTTATATTAAGATGTTAACTAAGTGCATTAATCTTGCACTAATTGACCCTCCTCCTTGCCTCTTGCATTACTTAATCGTTTAATTATTTTACAACTCATTTATTGTTCATTCTCGTTGATCGTTTGAGGGATCATATCCGGGATCTCATTACTTGGGTTCCCCTAAACCTTTCTCAATATTTCATATTCTTTTTATGGTCCTCTCTTATAATCCTTGAATTTAAATCCTTTTAATCATGTTATCTTATACTCAATTCTTTCGGTATCTGGTGGATTTTCGGGAAAAATCAAAGTGTTCGAATTTGGATTCTGACGATCTTTACATATACTTATATACCATATGGAGTACTAATAAGATCTCAGAATATCAATAAAAGAACTCCTACATAGTGTGGCATGAAAAGTTTTCTTAATCAGCATAATCAGCAAAATCACTATTCATCAGTGTTTCAAAGATTCCAAAAATTGGGGTTATTACAGTCTCCCCTCCTTAAAAGGATTCCGTCCCGGAATCAGATAGAAAATGAATAGGGATACTTTCTTAGCATTGCACTTTCTAACTCTCAAGTCAATTTTCCCACATTATGGTTCTACCACCAACTATGACTAGTTTGATAACCCTTCTCCTAAGGCACTTGTTCCTTTTCAATCTATAACCCTTCCTGGTTGCTCCATATAGGTTACGTCTGGTTGCATGTCTATGCGCTCATACTCCCCTATTTGTCTGGTATCCAAATTACACTTCCTTAACATTGATACGTGTAACATGTTATGAACTTGCTACATGTTCGGGGGTAGGGCTAGCTCATATGCTAACTTCCCAATACGTCTTAATATATCCAAGGGTCCAACAAATTGTAGACTTAGCTTTCCTTTCTTTCCGAACCTCATCAATCCTTTCCAAGGGATACCTTTAACATCATTAGGTCCCCTATTTCATAATACTCTTTATCTTTTCGAGTCAAATCAGCATACTTCTTATGTCCATCTTGGGCTACTACCGGTCGTCCTCTGATTATATCTATTATATCCTTGGTCCTTTGGACTACTGCGGGTCCGAGCATCTTGCACTAGAGCAACTTCATCCTAACATAAGGGAGATCGACATTGTCTTCCCTCAAGGATCTCATAAGGAGATATCTCGATACCTGACATACGATCTATTGTCGTGAGAAAACTCAATCCGCGTTAAGTGATCATTCCAAATTCTTTCAAGTCTATTGCACAGAATTTCATCATAGCTTCTAGCACTATAGCTTTTGCTTCTCAATACCCATTCTTTTCCAGTTCGTAATCGCTACTATCTTCCGTTCCTAATATTATACTGGTTATACTTTTGCTCGTTAGCGTTCTATAACCTTTTAATAACCACGTCAACCTCAGTATCACGAACGCGTTTCCATTCTGAATACCACCATAACTTTACTACTCCTTTTTCAGCTGTTTCTATTTTCCAAAGTTTGATCAATCATATAGGAGTAAAAGAATTTATTGAGAGATCACTATGATCATGAACACTTGTTATATCGCATAGTTAGTACAGAAGGTGGCCAGCCTTTAGTACTTGACAAGCAATTAAACAACATGTGGTATCCTACTAGGCTTCTATCACACAGACAGATAGTCATTCGGCAATACCTCCCCTTCTGGAAGGATTGTTCTTCTCAGCTTACATGAAATGAAAAGAAGAGAAAAGAACGAACTGAAGAGAATTGTATATATATAAAATATACTGACGCAAAATATCTGGCTTGGAATCTACCTCTGAACTATAGAGGTTTGTCATAGGAGAACAAAACATATGTGTATATATATCAACATCAAGTATTAATAACATCGCAATTCATGTGCTTAAATATTTTTGCTATTCCGTCCATCATTCTATGGACCCATGCTCTTCCTCGAGCCTATAAACAATCACCGTTGAAACTCCCTCGACAGCAAAAATCGAATCTGGGATTTCATTCTAGACATCATCGTTACTAGAATTCTATGCTTACACTGCAACCTTCATCGTATAGTAATACGACTCTCTATTCATAAGAGGGAATAAATATATAATATTTAAATACTCCACTAGGTAGTCTGTCAATTGATAACTTATATATCAACACGACTCGATTAGTGGTACTCAATCTCAACATCCATTCTAATACAACTCTTACGGTTGTAATCGACTCATTACTCGCAGAATCATTGCTGCATTACTATGGTCCATCGCTGACCTACTGTAGTCATTCATTTTCTAAGAAATCTTAATAGCTAACCATACTAAGTCCATACATGTCGTATCAAATTCTTCTAAGGAGGCAACATAATCACCATTCCATGATCCATGAAGAACACTCCTGAACTTGGCGTACATATGACACGAAGCTATTTAAAATTGCAGAAGAGTTTCAATAAAAGCAACGATAGCAGGTTAATACCATTATTAACCATATGTCTTTATTAGGAGATATGAAGCTCAAAGGTTCATTTAGTCCCTTCGTAACATGGTCCTGGCTTATCTCAAGATATGACCTTATAAGATAGATAGCCCGCTCACGGCGATTACATAAATTAAATCTTTACCAAACTACTATCACGGTTGAGTATCGCACAATCATCAGAAGGAATGTCAATCTTTCAACCCATAATACAATCTTCAAGGCTTTAACCATTATCACTGTATTCCTTTGGCACGAGCGCCTATAATTGTCCTCTTACACTTAAAGTGTCGGCCACCTCTTTGGCCTTTCCTGATAAAAAAAATTTCCTTACAATCAATATCATTTTAACCACCTCCAATTAAATTTTCTACCTCATTTCAAATCACTGCTTGTGTGAAAATGCTCTTCCTTAAGCATTGGTGAGAAAAGAAAAAAAAAATATATCACCATTTTTCCATAAGTTATTGCCTCGGTCTTTAGAGGTTAACATTATCATGACTGACTCTTGATCATACTTAGGACATCTCTTATCTTGGGTCCTTCTTGTTTTCACCAATCCCCACTCTCATTTGGTCGATCTATACTTTCTTATGGTTCAACACGTGCCCCACCTGGCATTATTATAATTACGTAACAATTCCTTTATCAAAATTTCTATTCTTGAGAACTTTGAATATTACCTTTCTCCTTGTAAAACCTCTAAGGTTATCCTTAAATCCTTCATCATTTACTCCCTAGGTACATGGCATATCAAGATACCATTTACTAATACTAGAACGATTGTCTATATAGTTCTGAAAACTTTCTCCGCTGATCTTTAAAGGTTGTTGTTACCTTGATCCTTTCCAATTCATACTGTCAAAACTCATGCTGTCCCTATTAAGGGCGAAATGCCAACCTTTATGCATTCCCCTAAGATTCATCTCAAGTTATCAAGGTTCTATCCTTAATTCCACCTTTAAAAAGGTACATGCATCCTTCCATGGATAAATAAAGTCATATATCCCTGATAAGGGTATCTTATTCAATCATTTCCACCTCGATAGTCTATACCAAATTTCACAATAGCATCCTTATTCAAGTTGAGGTCAATCCATATGGCCTCCAAAAGATAAAAAAAAATGGTTATCCACTTTTCTTTACTAATTTGGTAATGATCACATGGATGTTCTGGAAGATATTGGTCGTGTTCAACGTGAATTTCTTCTTAATAAATCCTTATTTACTTTTGTTCTTTATCTCAACAGTCATCTCAATGTTGGGATATCTTTTGTACTTGGTGTCTCCCTTTCGGGTATCAAGTTACAGGTGTTACATACACTTTCCATTTTTGAAGGTTACTTCCTTCATCCAATTTCCTAATTTCTTACTTTCTTGTCTCTTCCGTCTGTCCGCGTCTCATTATTTATCCTTCGAACTATCTCAAGGTTTCCTCGAATCCTCCCAACTTTAAGGTGATAATATATATGTATCTCTTATTCCTTCAATCATCAACTTTAACTCATGGTGGATCACCCTCATCCTGAAGATTACATACTTTTCTATTTCTATTTCTATGAGTCTTTAGGGTTTCCTCATACCCAACTCCCTTATCATTCCTCGAACTTTATTGCCTTTGTATTCCTTTCCACTTCAGTTTCTTTTATTTTCGTTTCTATTACAACCATTTCATGAACCAACACAACATAAGCATTGATTTCAAACATCACGTCGTTCTAGGATTCTTGTCATCAGAACGAATCTTGACAACTTTTACAATCTTAGATTCATAATTTATCATACTCGTCCGCCTTTGTTTCGGCTCTAAAGCTTTTACACTATCTCCATAACCTTGGGAATTACTTTCCCGAAAATAATTGTCTGAACTTTAATCAGTTTATTATAACCTCTGGCTCCGTGCCTTTCTTGGCCTTTCACCAACGGGTGGCCTCTCTCTTAGGAAGGTAAGTGACAAAAACAGTCTTTTGTGCTTCGTCGATCATTTAGAATCTCAAATGATTCCTATATTTCCTTTAGCCAAGCTCTTGCCTCGACTGGGTCAACTTGTTCCTTGGAACTCTGAGAGCTTAGCGACTTAAAGGTCATGAAAGGATTTCCTACCGCATTATTTCCTCAAGGTGGTGGTTCGGAATAAGAGTATAAGTTCTGTTTAGACAGGTCCATGATTTTCTGTATAAGAGTACCGTCTCAGGTTTCCTTATCTTGCTCGACTTTTGTTTTCTCAGTATGAAATGTTTCATCCTTCTCCCATAATCAGGGTTATCTTATAAGTTAAAATCCTTGTTTTTCATTTCATTATGTTATGGTTCCTTCTATCTTGATGGCGACCTCCCTGACTATCACATTCAGGGTTTGCCCTAAATCTTATTCCTCGAACTATGACTTTCATCTAAGATCCCGTCCTTAAGCTCTTGAACGTTTGGAACCAAAATTTCTATAGGAACACCTCATTATTCCATTATCATCTTTCTCGGTATTAATCTCTTCTCTATTTGTTGGCTCACTGCCTTCATTCATCAATTTTTCTTGGCACAATATGATCTTCTCCAATAATTCGGGCTATATTGCAATCTCAAACAGCTTTTCGGTACCGGCTCCGGTTACCTTCACTTCTATTTCCATTTTCTCAAAATCTCTTATCAACTCTCTCAAAGACAGTTTCATCTTGAGTCTCTCTTTTATACTTAGGGCATTAGCCACCATTTTGGCTTTCCCTGGATGATAAAGAATCTCATAATCGTTATCCTCGATTAGCTCTATCCACCTCCTCTGGCGCATGTTGAGCTCTTTCTGCGTAAAAATGCACTAAAGCACTTATGGCTTGTGTAAATCTCGCACTTCTCTCTATACAAGTAGTGCCTCCAATCTTTAGGGCAAAACTATTGCCCCGAGCCCAAGCTCATGGGTGGGGACATCGAATTTTATATTCCCTTAATTATCTTGACGCGTACGCGATTACCTTGTTGTGCTGTATAAGAAGCACCCTACTTCTTTATGCAAAGCATCATTACACATCATAAAATCTCCTTTTCCATCCGGCAACGCCAACATAGTAGCCGTCACCAACCTTTGCTTTAGTTTTTAAAAGTTGTTCTCGCATTTCTCTGTCCATTCGAACTTCTCAGTCTTACGAGTAAGCCGCGTTAAAGGGCTACTATCTTTACAAACTTGAACGAACCTCCAGTAGTGAACAGCCAATCCTACCTCTGGTAGTCGCCCTGACCATGGTCATCAATTCCTCAGTGGTCCTTTATTCATTCTTGTCAGGATCCTCCACGGAATCCTTCTCAGCAATAATCCCTTCTAGGACAACATCTTTAACCGCTACATCCTCTATATGAACATCATCCGGTCTCGTGTTAGGACGCTCTATCGAATCCACAATCTGATCTCCAATAAGTAATAAAACATCATCGCGCTGTTGCTCCTCAACCTCAGAGTTCGGAGTTCCGCTACCATATACGATAACGAACTACGCTTCTATCACAATATTTATAAGGGTTCCCATAAGGGTTTTAACTGTCAGTACTACGTTAGGTAGCCCAACTATGAACTTGGCAAGAGTTCTTATTATCTTAGTGAGCTTATTATCTTAACGCCACATCATCTCTAAGGTTTATAACGCTTCGCTCTGATACCATTTCTGTAACACCCCCAAATCCGGGGTCGGGGATCTGGGTTGTCACGAGTTCCATTTCTCTTAATAATACTTAATCTTAATAATCAACCAACTACTGCGTACTGTGACCCCACAATATACACACACACCACAAGTTATAGTCTCAGAGATGAATACCAAAAATAATACAAGTCATTTTATTCCACAATTATAAGTCATTACACCTCAAAAGGGTTTCTGAATAAATTTATACATTCTTTGCCATTATTACAATTCATAAATATACATAAGTTTGGTACAACAAAAGTTGAAAGCCTAGCCTATTGGTAGACCCTACCTCAGCTACAACGGCATCAACGCCTACAGGAAACTGCGGAACGTTTCCTATCCGCTCGCGAATTGAGAGCTTGATCCTGTTCATCTTGTCTATCTGTTGTTGTGTGATGAAAGAAGAAAGCAAGGGTGAGCAACAAGCCCACCGAAATAATATGTATTATAATTAACAATATATGAGCATTCTCATAGTACTCATGAAAGTCTTGGTCAAGAAGAAATGAACCAAGTAGATATCTTAACGCGACAAGTCGCAAAATATTTAGTATATATATATACATATATACTACTCAAAATCTTTGAAATCCTATGACTTGTATAATATACACAGAGTTCCAGTTTATAACTGTATAAAAATATCGTTGCAAGGTGATCTCATATATCTAACCTTGTCTCAATGTTTTTGTGAAAATCTTTGCCATGCATAAGATAATCATTAACCAGATATAAGTTGAAAAGATGAAGTTACAAGATACTCCAATATACTTATATCTTTTCCGAATACTACTTGAACTACCACCGTTCAAGTTGTAATTAGTTTCAAAATTTCATCACATAGATGAGAATACAAGATAAGACTTGAATAGATTCAATCTTTGAAATATTATTGAATGAAATGAAGTTACGAGATACTTCATTAAGTCCCGATATATATATATATATATATATATATATATATATATATATATATATATATATCAATATATATATATATATATCTCATACATTTCCTGAAAACCTTTGTCATGTAAAGTATGAACAGAGTTGCAATATCCAATGAATTTTGGAAAGAAAAGAATTTTGGCATAAACCCGATATCTTGCTGATCAGGCAAAGATACCAATAAGTAACCTTTTCTACTGTAGATGGATGAATTCCTCGCCGGTCATCACCCAGGCCGTATTAGGACCTCGCGCTAGACCGTTACCCGGCCACTCACGCGTGGATGGACTGTCACCCAGCCTCTTACACCTTCATAGACCGTACCCCGGCCTGTCGCTTATGCCGACTCAATTAGATGGACTTACTTCCCGAACATTGGGCAAGTAATCAAATTGTTTTCTCAAAACAGCAACCTTGTAGCGAATATAAAATACACCACAGAGCCGGATCCCTAAGATTTTTTGAGCGAATATTCAAGTCTCCTTCGAAAGGAAGATCTTAAATCTGGAAACGAGTTTCTTGGGATCCGCTCTAACTTTTAAAATCATTTTGAAGACTCGAAAATATTTTTAAGAATGTTTGGAGTAATGTTGATTTAATGAAATAAATCAGTTCCGATATATTAGAAAATATCCAAATATTATTATTTAAATAATATTCCCATAAGGATAATCCTTATAAAAATAATTGAAGTAAAAGTTTTAAAACTCATACTTGAAATGAATAATAAATAACCAAAGATATACTTATACGAAAGTACGATCTTTATTTGAATAATCGAAAATAAGTTTGATTATCGAAAAATTATTCTTTAATAAAATAAAGAATATTATTTAATAAAAGAAGCGGAGTCATAAGTCCTCGAATGAATATTCAAAATAATATTCATTAAATAAAATAAGCGGAGTCATAAGTCCTCGAATGAATATTCAAGATAATATACATTAAATAAATAAGCAGAGTCGTAAGTCCTCGAATGAATATTCAAAATAATATTCATTAAATAAAATAAGCGGAGTCATAAGTCCTCGAATGAATATTCAAAATATTATTCAATGAATAAAATAAGCGGAGTCATAAGTCCTCGAATGAATATTCAAAATAATATTCATTGAATAAAATAAAGTTATCGAATAAACCTTATTCGATTAATAGTTTTGAAAACTTTATCTATATATATATATAAATAAATATATATATATATATATATTATACTCGGGAACATCGACTCCCGGTTTAGCAAAATGTTCACCTTCGGGTCCCCTATACTAAGGGTATACGCAATTACTGCTTATCTCTAGCATATGTATTATGCAACTTATAAGCAATTAAATCAACAATTAGATATCAAGATTACGAAACAGGCATGCATATATATCATATCACCATGCTCCAATATATCGCAAGATTTGCTAATAACAATAATGCACTTATCACAGGATAATGCATATACATATATACATCACAATAACAGTATAACGGGTAGAAAACTTGCCTGAGTGCCCCGGGGTAGACTTAAGATTAGAGTGGGTCAGGTAACCTATGAACAACAACATAAGCCGGAATTAATCCCCGGTCTCTTAAGAAACTAGACTTTAACCAATTAGACCCCTAACGTTCGCTTTCGCGCTTAACGATTCACTTAAGTCGCCCGAGTACCCTCGGCTCCACCATTTTTAATAAATTAACCATTAAGAGTTTTAAGGAAATTCTTTCGAGAGTACCCTACCAACTGCCTAATCAACTTTACATAATTGTTTCATACTCCAATTAGTCATTTAAGGTCATTAACCAAGGTTTCAAAGTAAGGCGATGGGTAATGGTTCATTCGCGAAATGACGTTACTTAAAACGGTCGTTTCTCCTAAACCGTACATCGGAACCAAGTGATCCACATATCAAAATGAAGCATACGACACGCTCTAGCTAAACATGGCAATGTTAGAGATTTTTTATTGAGTTTTCTGTCCTGAACACTAAAAACAAGCAGTTGAATAAAAATGGGCATTATGACGGCTATATTTACGAGTTTTCCAAGTTTCTCACTACACCAAAACCTCACCAAAGAATCCACAATCATTAACACATCAAAACCTCAACTAAATAATACTATACCAGTCCTTATTCTTCAGATTCTTCATCTCAACCAACCACAATCAAGTTTTATTAACTATAACAAGATTCATTCACCAAATCACTCCAAATCCAAATCAAACTACTAATAATCAAAGGTCATGCTTCTCATTTAGAAAACCAACCATCCAAATCACTAATAATCAAAGTAAAGGATAGGGTTTGAAGTTTATACCTTCCTTGGGAGGTGTTAAGTTGCTAGAAAGCCTTAGGGAGCCTCCTACAAGCTTGATCTTTCCAAAGAAATCAAGAACACAAAGTTAGGCTTTGAAGTTTCTAAAAGTCCGATTGAAAGAACTGTAAAAATGAGGGTCTTACCATGCTTATTTAGATGAGACTTGTGAACAATAGTTGTAGGCCATCTCAATACCTTTCCAACGAGCTATAGAACACAACATTTGAGTGAGAAATGAAGGAGATACAGCAGTTTTAATGTGCTGATTCTGTTTTGGCCGAGAGCAATGGAAATGGGGGAGGAAGATGAGAGCTTGTGTTGACTAGAACTTGTGGTGGAAATGAAATGATTTTAGGATATTTACTTGACTAGTTGTTTTGTTTAAATTAGTGGAAAGTGACATAAGCATGATGATGTCATCAAACTTACATAATCCTTGCCACTTGTCTCATCCTTATGGTGGAAGCATCTTTTTAAGCTTAATCCTTATATTAAGATGTTAACTAAGTGCATTAATCTTGCACTAATTGACCCTCCTCTTTGCCTCTTGCATTACTTAGTCGTTTAATTATTTTACGACTCGTTTATTGTTCATTCTCGTTGATCGTTTGAGGGATCATATCCGGGATCTCATTACTTGGGTTCCCCTAAACCTTTCTCAATATTTTATATTCCTTTTATGGTCCTCTCTTATAATCCTTGAATTTAAATCCTTTTAATCATGTTACCTTATACTCAATTCTTTCGGTATCTGGTGGATTTTCGGAAAAAATCAAAGTGTTTGAATTTGGATTCTGACGATCTTTACATACACTTATAACTTATATACCATATGGAGTACTAATAAGATCTCAGAATATCAATAAAAGAACTCCTACATAGTGTGGCATGAAAAGTTTTCTTAATCAGCATAATCAGCAAAATCACTATTCATCAGTGTTTCAAAGATTCCAAAAATTGGGGTTATTACATATCCTGTTTTAATTTGTCAGAAGTTGACTTTTCTTTCATCTTTTCAGAATCAGACTTTAAAGTTTTGGTTACAAACTTAATAGGATTTACCTTTGACTTGGCAGTCTGTTTAACAACAATTGGCTCAATTTGCACAGTTCCTTTCTCACTTTTATCATCTCCATAACCTAAGCCCTCTTTCCAGTTTCCACTACTTAGTAAATTCTGAGTTGTTCTGCCAGAGTTAATCCAAGTTCTGATAATCTCTCTTTCCTTTTCTAAGTCAGCTTTTAGAGATTCATTCAATTTTAACACTTCATCTATAACATACAAAGCATCATCTCTTTCTTTCTGAATTTGATGGAACATAACTAACTCTTTTTCTAAATAGTCATTTCTCTTTTTAAAAGCAAGATTTTCATATGTTAATCTTTCACATGTTAAAGTCTGATCTCTATAACTAATGAACATGGTTTAAAGATATAATCTCAACTCAGTAATATCATCAGTATGAAAAGCATAAGTAGTTTGAGGTACCTTCAATTCAGCAGTCTCAGGGCTGCTATCAGCATTTTCCATCAAGGCATAGTTCACCTCATCTTCAAAATCTGAAGTGTCTGTCTAGCTTTTCTTCTTTGTGACACATGCCTTCCCTTATCACTTTTTCCTTTCTTGCAATCAGGAGATATGTGGCCTCTTTCACCACAATTGTAGCATTTGACATTTGAGTTGTCTCCTCTGTCAGACTTTCCTTTGCCTTCAGACTTTCAGAATCCTTTCTTATCAGAACTTCCACCTTTCTTGGAAAACTTCTTGCCCTTTCTGAATTTCCTGTAGGCTATCTTTGTGATACCCTTCACCATAGGAGCACACAGTTGCATCGTCTCTGCATCAACATCCATTTCAGGTAAACTTTCAGTTTCTAAATCATCATCATCAGAATATGATGACTCTGAATCAGACTTTGTGATGAGAGCCTTTCCTTTGCCCCTTTTTGAGGCAGCCACTTTAGGAGATTCCTCCTTAGCTTTAAGAGCAACTGTCCTTGACTTTCTTCCATGCCTCTTGCTCCTTTGATCCATCGCAAGTTCATAAGTCTTGAGCATACCATAAATTTCATCAAGAGTAGTTTCAGTAAGGTCATAGTTGTCTCTTATGGTAGTAGACTTCAAATCCCAATTATCAGGAAGAGCTAAAAGGAATTTTAGATTTGAATCTTCAAGATCATATTCCTTGTCCACCAGTGACAGATCATTCAAGAGTTTGACAAACCTGTCATATAATTCAGTTAATGACTCATCGACTTTTGAGTCAAAGTGCTCATACTCTTGAGTGAGTATAGTCCCCCTGTTCTTTTTTATTGCATCATTTCCCTGACATCTTATCTCCAAAGCATCCCATGTCTCCTTTGCAGTCTTGCAATTAATTACCCTGTTTGACATGACATTATCAATGACACTATGCAGTAAATGCCTTACCCTTGCATCCTTGGCAATAGATGAGATGTCTTCAGTTGTGTACTCACTTTTCTCCTTTTGTATGGTCTTTGTTGGTTGATCGGCAACTACAACAGAGAGCTTGGTAGGCTTATGTGATCCTTCATTAATTCTGTCAAGGTATTCTGGATATGTAACTTTTAGAAATATAGCCATCTTTACTTTCCATATGGGATACTCATAAGGTCTCGGTATGGGAACCCTAATAGTCTCATATCGACTATGGGTTTGGGTGTTTTGAGTTTCTTGAGTTTTGGTGGGCTTAGTTGGGGTTTGTGTTTCTTCAGACATGATTGTTTGGATCTTTACTGTATGTGTGTTAACAGAAAAGCTCTGATACCACTTGTTAGGTCATACAACACTTTAGAAGGGGGTTGAATATAGTGTTTACACAATCAAATCGATTTTAACACAAGTATGTAACAAAGATCAAGTATATTCAATATACTCTGTTACAATATGAACTGTTATTCTCTCTCAGTGATGAACAAATATCACTAAGAGCTGCTAGGTTACAATGTATAATCTTCTCGATAATGATAACACATATAGTGTAAGCCCTAAGTCTGTGTTTATATAGTACACAGTTACAAGATATATTCTAATTGATATGGAATACAATTCTGTCTCCTAAAATATATCAATCAGATATTTTCTACAAGTCTTCTAGTCCTCTAACTCTTTCCATGCACATCTTCTATTGTTTTAGTTCAGATCTTCTCTCCTGTAAATCAGCCGCATTCCTTAACTGAAAGTCTTCCCGCACTTAAGTTCTGATATGACCTTAAGTTTTGATATTAAGTTCTGACTTCCAGTAAGTCCTGATTTCAGTAAGTCCTGATATGTCATGTTGTTAAGTTCTAAAAACTAAACACAAATCATATTAGACATGACATCTCAAATATATCTAACAGATTTCATGGTAGGATTGCCAAAGACCAAGTCTAATCATGATGCGATTTGGATAATAGTCGATCGACTGACGAAATCAGCATATTTCTTGCCGATAAATGAAAGGTTTTCATTGGAAAAGTTGGTCAAATTGTATTTGGACGAGATTGTGATACGACACGGAGTTCCAGTATCTATCATTTCTGATAGAGATCCGAGGTTTAACTCGAGATTCTGGCGACAATTTCATGATCATTTGGGAACTAAACTGAAAATGAGTACGACATATCATCCGCAAACTGACGGACGAAGTGAAAGGACAATTCAAACAATCGAGGATATGTTGCAGACCTGCGCAATAGATTTCAAAAGAAATTGGGATGATCACTTGCCATTGATTGAGTTTTCCTACAACAACAGTTATCACGCAAGTATTGGCATGCTGCCTTATGAAGCGTTGTATGGAAGAAAATGCAGATCCCCTACATATTGAGACGAGGTTGGTGAGCACAAACTAATTGGCTCAGAGCTAGTTCAACAAATGAAAGAGAAAGTGGAATTAATTCGTAAGAGATTAATTGCTGCTCAGGAACGACAAAAGAAGTACACGGATCGAGACCGAAAAGATGTGCAATTCGAGCCCGGGGACAAAGTATTGATTAACATATCTCCCTGGAAAGTTTTATCCCGATTTGGGAAGAAAGGAAAGTTAAGTCCCGGGTATATTGGACCTTTTGAAGTACTTAAACAAGTTAGAAAAGTGGCATACGAATTAGCGTTACCTCCGCAGATGCAACTTCATAATGTGTTTCACGTTTCTCTTCTAAAGAAATATAATGCCGATGCAAACCATGTAATTGAATTGGAACCGGTGGAAATACAACAAGATTTATCTTATGTGGAACAACTAGTTCGAATCTTAGATCGAAAAGAGAGGACGCTCAGAAATAAAGTTGTACCTCTAGTTATAGTGTTATGGAGAAATCTTAAAGTAGAAGAGTCAACTTGGGAATTAGAAAGTGAAATACAAGAAAAGTATCCCCATATATTTGCTTAGACTAGATTCTGAGGACAAAATCCTTTTAAGGGGGGTAGATTGCGACGACTGGGAATTTCGCATCGTAATTAAGTGAATAAAATATGATTATGTGGAGTAATTATGATTTATGTGATTTAATAGAGGGATTAAATTATTTTGATGGTTAATTTTCTTTATTGTATATTAGTAACTGGGAACATAAAATGACGCTTTCCAGTTTGATGAGTCAGCTTAGGGGATAAGCTGTGCTGTCGGGCCGTCAGGTAGAACGGGACCCATTTTAAAAGTGAATAAAAGTATTTAAATATAAACTATGTGTTGTTATGTGAAATGGAAATTTTTAATTAAGCCCTTCTGTGACGTGTCAGTTGGTATAAATGATTAATTGTGAAGCGTAAATGAAACGCCCAGCGTCGGGCCGTCAAGCAGAACGCAATCTATTACGCGAAAAGGGGAAATAATAATAAAAGGGAAATTTTGTGAATTATATGAGTTGTGATGTGTGAATATATGTGTTTGCATGTCTGTATGCATGATTACGCGATCTGTTGATTTTCTTTAAGTGATTTAAGGGATTTATTTGATTTAAAATGAGGTTTATTGAACCTTTATATATTTTTATAGAATTATTCGAGTACGGTCAAGGCGTGAAATTTGTTTTGTTATCTTCAAAATAGTCCTAGAGGCTTTCTAAAAATGATAGACGGATTTATATCGTGATCGGTGTATTTTTAAAATGATTTTATGGAGTTAAAATGCTATTTTCAGCATAATCTTGTAAAATCCGTATCAAATCAACCGAACGCTCAAAAAATATTTTAAAATATTTCTGAAAAGCTAATTTCGAGATCAAAGTTCTAAAATTCATATTCATTGCATTCCCATCTTTTCTGAGAGAGTTATTCATTATTTAGAATTCTTTTTTAGATTAAGAATAAAAGAAAAGAGAAAAAGGAAAAATCAAAGTATGGTGCAATGACCATATTACCCTCGCCAATTCTATATATACTCTCTCCCATCCCCTTTCTTTTTCTTTCACCCGGCTCAACTCTCCCTCTTCTCTCACTTTCTCTCATCTCACTCTCTTTTTCTCTCTCACTCTCGAAGCTCTCTCTCTCTCTCTCTCTCTCTCTCTCTCTCTTCTTTTCTCTCGGTACAACCCTTTTCTCTCATTAATTTCTGGATTCATCCATAAAACTTCATGCTTATTCCATATATATACTTTAAATCATGTGCATGTGAGTGTAGGTGCTTGCATGCGAGAGTGTGTTGTGTGTGTTTAGATTCGGTGATGAACCGAAGGCCGAATTCTTGGTTTCTTTTGAATGATCAACTTGAATTTCTATGATTTCAGTGATGATTGTATATTGCAGGTGTTAGTTGCTATGTTTTTGAGGTGAAAATTGGAGGTTCAAGGTTGGAAACCCCCGAATGGGGGCACCACCGTGAAACCACCGCCACCGGTGATGAACTCCGGGGAACCGGTGGTGAGTAATGATGTACAAACTGAACTCTAGATTCTTAAAACTTGATTTTCAAAAGTTGCATGTGATGTTTCTTTTAAAACCCGAATGGTTCTTGATTTTAAAGGACTAAGTTGAAATTTTGGTGATAAGAATGGTTTGTGGTTGATTGATTTAAGAAATTAGATTGAGATGTGGTATAAAGACTTAAAATGATGCATGCATGTGGTATCTTAATAATTGTGGTGGTTGTCACTAGAGATCATGATGTAGTTAGTAGATAGATGGAATAAAGATCAAATTGATGTTTGCATGTGATGTTTTTGGGGAATTCAGATAGTATAATTCGAGTTTATAATAAATTAAGATGATTTATATGCCCAAGGTGTTGCTCATATGTTTCCATGAGTTATGATGTTGAATTGAGGTTAAAAGTTGAATAAATAGTAGATGCATGTTAAGGAATGGTGTTGTATTTGGTAAAATTAAGATTTAAAAGAATCGTTCGATTTTTTGCTTGTGTTTTATGATAAAGCCGAATGGTTTTAAGTATAAAAGTGATTGATTTGATTTCAATACCTTGCCAAGTGATTGCATGTGAGGTTTCTAAGAGTTATGTGATTTATTTGTTTGTTTTGGTTCGAAATAAATGGAATAAAAGGAAGGATTGAGTCGTTTTGATACGAGATTGTATAATTGTTATTATAACTCGAGTATAGAGTTTGAATACAAGGATTATATGCTATGTGTCATATTTGCATCGCAATATGTGATTCGATGACTATTTGGTTAAAGTATACGAGTTTTGGTATAAACGTGCTATGTGTTTATAATTGAGTATTTATATATATACTCTTGGGGTTTCTTGATAAGGGTTAATTATTAAGCGTTCTGGGAACATCGAGTGAGAATCTGATTAGGGTTTTGATTGTTGGATTGTAGATTCGGAGCGTGAAAGCATTCAGGCTAGGAAAGGGAAAAGTGTACTAGGTGGTAGTAGTTCAACCCTTGTGAAACAGGAAAGCAAATTCAGGCAAGTAACTCTGCTTACTTGTGTAAATTGTTTATAGAGAGGATATTGTTCATGCCATGGTAGAGTTTTGAACTTTTATAGCACTTGTGAGCCTGTTATTGTTCTGGCGAACCTATCATTGATTTGATTATTGTTCAAACCTTTATAGTAACCTTTTTATTCATATCATGATCACTTGTTGATACCTTGAACTCTTGTGAACCCTATAAGAACCTTTATAAACTCCCTTGCGTAATGATCTTTCATTCCTTTGTTTATCTTATTTCATGATGATCCTTGGAACTGTTTTGATCCCCTAACTTGTATACCTTACGATCATTTGATCAAGATCCTTAGTGTTAAACCTTGCTTATCTTTGATTCATTCATTTCTTTGAATTCTTGAAATTGAACTTAAGAATGAGTTTCAACTTGAAAGAGTCTGAATGATTTCATATTCTTGGTAATGTTAAAATGAACTTAGTGAAACCTTTCTTTTCCAATAAAAGGTTTTCCAAATGAATTCCTGATGGATTGGATTGAGACGTAAGAGACTAGTGGGACTAGTCCAGTCATATAAGAGACTAGCGGGGCTAGTCCAATTTAAGGCTGAAATTATGCCATAGGTACCTTAAAGACCAGATGGAGGTCGGTACAGGCTGATCACCCGTATTATTTATAAAAGTAAATGTAGTCCAATCAAGGGTTCCCTATCATTTAATAAAGAGAATTAAATGCTTTTATTTAGCAATTGCTTCTTTGAAAATGAAATGGTTTAAAATGATTTGTGATGAGTTGATTGAGATATTGTTTATTATACAGCTTTGAGAACCCTGATTCTATTCTGATTTTGTTATCAATCATATAATTGATTTCCAGAGTTAGATATATTCTTGCTTTTATGGTGAGAGATCTTTTGAGATCCAAATGTTGATTTGTGATGATTATCAGCTTTCACCCTGTCTTGAACTTTGATTCCTGAAAGTCCAAAGCCTTTCTTCTTAAACTTTCCTTTGCCGAAAACAGAAACCTGCCACCTAGAGATGTTTAAGTAGAATGCCTTAAAAGCAGTAATGGTATATTGTTGATATTGTATCGTAGAACTGTCATATAGTTACTTGCTGAGTTTTATACTCATATATTTTGCTTTGTTCTAACCATGGCAGTTAAGTAAGAGGATGGCCAGACTTAGGCGTACTGCTCGTAAGAGCGTACCTGGTGGTCCCTACCATGTTGTAGGCTTCCAGATGCCAGAGCAGGTAGTACAGGTTTTGTGTGAGCAAGCGCATAGGCGGAAATTTGTAAAGATACAATGGGTTATCTGTCGGTTCCAAGTCAGAATCGATTATGTAAATTTGGTTTTATTTTAGGGTTGTAATTTATATTTTTGGTTGGTAGTTGTAATCTTGTCTCAAACTTTATCCTGTCGGATCCTGTTATTAGTTAATCGGGGTTTATTCTTATTTAATTATAGTTTAATGTTGTGTGGGTCCTCATTTCCTAACCCCAAGATTGAGGGCGTCACACACTAGATATTTTCTTTTAGCCTTTGGTACTTAATCATACTCTTGGGATGCATTCCCTATCTCTATTTACAAATGTTTCCTAAATTTTCCACCTTACTTCTATCCCTCATATTACCCATATCTTACCTATATCATGGAATTTTATATAGTTTCTTTATCATCCTTTTGATTCCACTTTCTTTCCTATTTTTGTTCTTCATTCTCATAGCCCATTCAAAACCGAACTCTTGACATTAATACCCATTTTGATGTCATATCAAATTAGATATCAATACGAACTTTGATGCTCACAACATCCCGTACTAAAGTAAACGTCAATCATCTATATTAATACCACTTTTGATATTTAACAACAACCTAAGTATCAACATCAATCAGAAACTGAATTAAAACTGTATCTTACATTTTATCCCAAACAGAAATACTGGATAAATCATTTATTGTATGATTATCAAAACAATTTAGAAACAAGACGTCCTTTAATAAAACTTTATTGCAGATAATAAAATCTCTTTGATTTCCTAATAAAATCCATATTGATGTAGTTATTAATCTCTGTTTTATTCCATCTCCCTTCTTCTTTTCCTTCCTTCCTTCTTTTTGCTTTATCTTAAATATTTAGCTCTTGAAAACATTCTTCTCACGTGTCCATACAAATAACTTTTTTTTATTTCTCTTGTCCATTATAAAGGGCATATTCATCCAAGTAAAGCCTCACACACTTGCAGCAATTTCTGAATTCTGTTGGTGTCCTTACTTTCTCTAAATTCCTCATTGCTTTGATTTTGGATTTGAAAGTCACATCAAAATTTGTCTTAATCTAATTGAAATCAATTTTCATCTAACTGACCACCAATTGGTAAAATTAACCAATTAAATCACTTAATTGATCAATTGCACCAAGTGATGACTAGCTAAATAAAATTAAAGACCAATTATATATAGTCGGGTTGGCTATAACAACCTTTTGCAAGAGCCGAGAACACAATTGTTTGGAGTATCAACATGAAAATCAATAACACACGGAAGTATACATTCTATTTTTTAAGAGTAGGGTATTTTCCGAAAAATTTGGGCAGCATCTCCTTTATATTATTGATTACCATTTGGACTCAAGCCGACACCAACAATCAAGCAAACAACTCACAATCAATCCACAAGTGTACCAACCAGCTGCCACCTTCTAAACTCACCATTTCACCACCATATATAATACTAGCCAATACAACCCATATTTCAGTTTATTTAAGATTATACCGAACAATTCTTATTATACTGTACCTTTTCCTTCTGATTATAACAAAATATCACTACTGAGTACTATTATAAATTATTCTAAAATTCTTCTAGTTCTTGATTCAATTCAAGCTCTCTCATTAACAATTCGTCTATCCTTGACAATATACACTTATTCTTATTAGTTAACTCGTTCAAATTCTGATAACCAACACATGGTCTCAACCAACACTCTCATAATCTTGTGAAAAAATTCCTTTAGTTTTAAAGCATCACTTCTTAAAAATTGTTGCAGTTAAACCACCATACCTTCATCTCCACTTATGTCTTTCCATACTGAACCTTCTTTGCTGGCCCGATTATGAGCATCAAATTTACCATAACTCACTTACTTGAGTGGGAAAGCCCAACCATTCCTTGTAGTACATACTCAAAGTTTATTCGTAACTAGCATTTCTTCGATCTTGAACCTTCGTGGCAAGTATCTCCCACATGATTGAGGTATGCTTCATCTTCACAACGTATTAATCAATTATCTGGTTATTATTAAAAACTTCTTCATTTGCTTCCGCTGTCCAATAAATCATTTACCTTATCCGATATATGCATATTTACTTTCTTACTTCTCTAGTTAATTTACCTCATACAGTATGCTAACTACTCCAATTCATGATAAAATCTCATACTTGCAACGTATCATGTATACAGATTTCTGCCTCTGATTTGATATCCTCGTAACAACCACATTATTGGCATAATGGTTCTTCTCTGCACGTATATGTCCACCATTTATTGGCTTGCAATTATCCACACTCATCACATAACTCCATCTGTTGCACGGGTTTATTTCACTTCCTTTTAAAACATTCAAAGAATAGAACTTACACAAGAAGGGAATTTGTGTATATGATTCTGATTGGAAACTTTTTGTAAAGGATAACAGTACAAGGAAACAATCAGAAGGATCCATAAATCAAGAAATCATAATTGAAGAGGAAAGAATGAATGATGATGTGGATATGAGTGAGACAACCATATTTGTACTCAAGATGACCAGTCTTTTATATTATATGGCATACAACACATGATTAGGTAGCATCCCACCAGACTCTTTGTCATTTCGACAAAGCGTCACACCATAACACTGTTTGTCTCAATCAAAAAATAAGACTTGAGGGAAAATGATTTTGAAAGGAATACAACAATTTTCTTATCACCTCATAGAGATGATTATGAACGAGGTTCATACTTTATTCAAGATTCATAAGAACGAATGGTTTTATAGAAAAGAATGATATCATTGGTGATCATCCACATTTCATCTATTTACAGCTTTAACGCTGATTCGATCAATATATTCCAATCTGAGTCATATATTAACTTTAGAAAGTTCTCTGAAATGCTTTCTTAAATCGATCATTAGAATAAATTTCCATGTAGTGGGTCTTGTATCTTTAGCGTCACGCTTCCATGTTTATAATTCGACTCTATTTGCAGTCTTACGAGATTTACAATTATAACTTCAAATTTCGCTTATGCTGCTGATCGTTTAACATATCGCCTCCTTGGCTAATAACATTCTTCCTTTAGAAAAGTCTGGAGGTTTCCTCAATCTTCTTTGCTCATACTCGGCTTCTTGTGAATCGACGTATTTTTTGAACTCTAATCATCTCCGAAATTGAGTGAACAGTTTCTCCATACATTGGTTCTGTCGTTAAACTTATCAAACAATATTTGCATTCTTCTGCTTGGAACAATCAAATCTTCTCAATAATAGCGGGTTCACTTGGCCTTCTAAACAAACCATACTAAATTCTAGAACAAGTATTCTTCTGGATAATCTGAATCTTATAACAAACAAGAAAGTCAAATAGTGGTTTGACAACTAAGTTTTTAAAACTTGTTTTGTTTCAAGGACTTTTAGAAAAATTTTGTTAAGAAAATCTCTTTTGAAAACTGTTTAAAATTTTAAAAATCGTACACCTGATCGTCATTACTATATGAATTGGTTGTCGTCCTTCTCAACTATCACAAGGAAATTTAATTAGGAAAATAATTAGATAAGAGCCCATTTATTTCCATATATCTTCTACCCCTTACTGGCTCCATTTTACCTTCATTGGTCGACAAAACTCCAGTTACCGTTGCATATTACCTTATTCGTAATTTCACTTCTAGTCTTCCATACCAGTGATACTCCCATCATCATCTCTTACGATTACTAAATATAACAAATTTATCCAGTAATCATCAAATCTATTTTAATAAAACAAGGTCGACTAATATCACATCACATTACTACTATACGTATCACGTTTGGTCATAACATCATCATCTACTTCCAAGAAAACTCTCGATTTCCAATTTTTTCAAACTTCTTTAAAATCCATCTAGCTCATTCCACAAAATAATCATAGGTGACATACTTACTAGTAGCTCCATATAACCTGGTAGCAGCTATTCTTCGGAACACACGAATCCTCTCTCTAGGTTTCTTCTCACCCTTCTTAATATCTCGTGTATTCACCATATGTTGTAGCTCTCGAATCCATCCTCATAGGTTCTGTTACTTCATAAGACGGGTTTTAAACTGATGGTATTGAACAAGGCATAGGGTAGACAGAAAACATGTACTCACAGCCGAATATCCGGTAGAACCAGAATCAGCATGTAGGGAATCCTCGAATAGGTAGTCTCGCATCAGGGGATGAGATACTAGCTTGAAAAGATGTAACCGTCGCAACCGGAGGTGATATGGCTAACACCGATGGAAGAGCAGGGCGTTAATCAGATGATAGTCCTCCGACTGAAGGCTCTGAATGATCAGACGATCCCAGGATAAAATAATCTGCCATCACCGCTATCTGACAATCGCGTCGCGAGATAAGAATCTCAAATCTCATCATAAATCATATCAAAACCTACTATAAAGTCGCACTCAACCTCTCGACATTCTATCTCTCTATTTCCAAATCTTAATCCTAACCCTTTTGATCCATTCCCGACAATCTAAGCTTGTTTCAGTGACTTATAACCTGTAGCTCTGATACTAAACCCGTGACGCCCTCCAAACCCGGGTCAGAAGTTTGGGGTTCACAACACACACATAATATATAAACCTGTATATAAAATATTATATGCATTGACCCTTCTTAACCCAACCACGGATCGCAACAGGTTAAAGTATGAAAATAAGCCATAACCTTAACTTTTATTACATCATACCAAATTCCAACTAGTTTAACTTACAACTGATAATGATATCGTTCTTACAATCTTGCATAACTCAACTATAATATAAAGCTCCTGCTAGCTATATCCAACTTAACCTGGAATCCTAGCTCGCACACTGGACATTGAGTCCTCGTTACCAACAATTTCCTTTTCCACTGTTAAAAGCATAAAAAGATTTGCAAGAGTGAGTTAACTAGCTCATCAAGTCATAATAGAAATAACTGAGGTTAAATAATGATCAATTGAAATGATTCAGAAGAATCAAGTTTCTGGATAAGCAATGATTAGAATTGGATATTCACTTTCATTTTTAAAAACTAAGGTTAGGCTGCTGATCAGTCACGCACTAACCCCGAGCAAGGCACACAGCTCTACTCTCTATACTGGATCTAAGGCACGCATTGGCCTAATATGACCACGAATCTGGTCTGACCATGAATCTGGTCTGACCATGAATTCGTTCTACATTTATAAAACCATCCAATTCTAAAACAATTCAATATGATAATTATTATAATTCGATAAAAAAGAATCATAATTAACATTGATAAAGCATTTATCTCAGAGCATAAACCATTTCATAGGTATCACCAGGGTATATCAAGGTGTAAATATGGAGAACGGCTTCAAGCCTGATGAAGAATCAAGTATCGGATGAACAATGGTTCAATGATAATACAGGGTATAAATCTTTAATGTCATAGGGTATTCTAGGGTATATAAGTTTCTGTATGCTCAAGAAATTCTGTTGCAATACTTGGTTTATGGTGTGTATGTATTTGTGAAGTAGTATTGTATTTGTATGGTTTAGTATCTGGAAAATCAACCGTTGGTGCTTTACAAGAAATAAGGTTTACAGCACAAGTTCAATGATATGTTCAGGGCTCAAGGTTGAATAGTTTAAAGTGCTTGCAATATAAAACATGATTTATTTTGAATACTAGCAACATGTTATGATAAAGTTCGGAAATATTTGCAATATATCTTGAAGAAGGTTCAGAAGTACTTTCCTTATCACAGATGATTTCCAACCTTACTTGTACATATCTACAGTTTTACTCATCAATCATTTTCCTTCTTTTTCTATGTCTTGCTTCTATTCATCAGTCACTTGCCTTCTCTTTCTACGCTTCAGTTCTATTTATTGATCACCGGCTTTCTTTTCTATGCCTTGCTTACTCTGCTAGGCATCACAAGTATCTATTAATACTGAAAGGAATATGTCCTAAGTCCAATCATGTATAAGGATTTAGGAATAACTTTTATGTAATCTGTTTTGATTTCATTGATATTAATAAAAGACTTGTTTTGTTTTTATTACGGGCTTTATCTATTTAAGTGTTTAAATAAGATATACCATAGTTTAGAGTAAAGCTTTTTATGGATTATGATGAGATCATAATAGTGAGACCTAAAAAGATGATAACTCTAAACTTAAATAGTTCCTGGTCATAGGATTATTAACTGGTAATTAATAATCCGCAAAGATCGGTACATACTATGCTTGCTTCATTATGAAGGATGTCTGTTCTCATAGACATTTGTGTGGTGACACTATAGCTAGTATGTAGGTGCTTATTATAGAATAAGTTCACTGAACATGACTCGCACAGCTGAACAACTGATGGAGTTCACTCACGTGTCAACAGTTGTTCACATAGTGATAGTTGTACAAGTATCCTTAGACTTGAGGTCATCATAGTCATCTTGTGTACACTGAACTATGCTATGGTTTAGTTCTTAGTCTCCAGGGACAATTATTAGGGCTCTTCTGGGTATAGGAATTTGTACACGAAGATAGTGTATGATCAATAAAGGATCTACCCCTTCCAGTGAAGGAAGCGAATGTTCAAGGCTGATCCACTTATGCTAGTTCAGGAATCTCTGGCCAGAGTGAATGAAATTAGAAAGGAGTTTCTAATTTGCATAGAACTACGCATAGTAAATGGTAAGCAAAGTGATTGAATTAGATAGGCTTGACACGAGATCCATGCCTTGTATTTAATCGGGATATTGTAGGGTAGAAGGAGTTTATTGTACGGTAACTATTCACTGACAGGTTCTTGGTATTCTAAGCAGTGAATTCATATTATCCGGATAGTCGCGATATGTTGAGAAGCATCACTCACGATGTAGAATAAATGTGATTAATTAATTAATCATATTTAATAAATTAGAGAATTTATATAAATAATGATAAAATAGTTTTATTATTATTTATTTCGACTACCGGCTTAATATTGAACCTACAGGGTCACACCATAAAAAGAGAATGATTTATTGGTGGAGAAATTAATTAATAATGGCTAATAATTATTTATTTGTGAAATAAATAATTATTTGGCAAATTTAATAATTGATTAAATGAGATTTAATTGATTATAAATTAATTAAGAAAAGTTCTTAATATTATTAATTAAGGATTTAATTTTTGGAAATTAAATCAAGAGAGAGAATTATTTCTAAAGTGTTTAGAAAAAGGATTAATGATTAAAAGGTGTTTTAATTATTAATGAGAATAATAAATGGGATAATAATAATAATATTTATGGTAAAATTTCAGCTGAAAATTTTGCCTATAAATACACTATTATAGACCCTAATTTTATTCCAACCTTGAAACCCGAAAACCCAAAAAATTTGGAAAACCCAATTCTCTCCACCTCCTTCCTCCTCCTTAACATCGTTTTCTTGGTGGATACCGGTGGAGTGCTTCACACTTGAGGAGCAACTGCTAAGGATCTCTGATCGTTGTCTCCGAATTATTTTAAAAGGTTAGATTCGATCCCTCGAATTTTTATTCATGATCTATATACTTTTATTTGGATTTTGTATGTGTAAAAGTGTTTTTCCATGACCCCGCTGCATTAAAAATCCAACATTGGTATCAGAGCATAGGTTGTATGCATATAGATCTGTGGTAAAAATTTCAGAATTTTATGTGCTTGTATGAATTAATTATGATTTTTACAAGTTATATTATGGATTAATTTTGTCTAATGAGAAATCGTTTCTCAGAATAATTTTAAATGTTGATCTGGATTCTACAAGTGTTGTAGATCGTCTGGGTAATTTTTTCATAATTTTATGATGTATAGATTTTTTATTATGAATTTTTGAAGTTGTTTCAATTAAAATTCGTATTAAATAATCATATATATATATATAATTGTAAGTATGTATATATACATGTACTCCATCTGCTGTGTCTGTGTTGTACTGCTGTTGTTTGCTGCTGCACCGAGACAGACGAGACAAGGGACAGGGCTACAGGTCTGCGGCACGGAATTCCATGGGCGGCGGCGGCGGCTGCTGCTAGAAAAGAAAAAAAAATATAGGGGTGTAACGCATTCCGGGAATGCGTTACACACCTGTGGCGCATTCGCGGAATGCGTTACACCCTTTAATGGCTAAAAAGGGGTGTAACGCATCACCGGAATGCGTTACAGGTCCAGTAACGCGTTCCTGTAATGCGTTACAGCCCTTCTGTTGATTTTAAAATTGATTTTTTGGGAGTTTCGTAACTCCGTTTTAGGCGTGCAATATACCGTTGGATTCGTTTTTTCGAGACGGGTCTAATGGAGTGATCAATTTTAGTTTATATAAAAGTTTTGAACTGTTTATATTTCCATGAAGTGTTTTAAAGCTATTTTTAACTGTTTGAATTGATTTTAAATGCTTCTTGTGATACATAGAGATGTATATTGCTTGTTCTAATGTGCTAGATGATGTAACATGCCTACCTTGATGTTTATTCATGTTGACATATGTGATATATGCTTAGTTTATCATGCGATGATAGATTTAGGTGAACTTAAATAAACATAAGGCGTTTGTTAGACAACCTCGTATAGTGAAATTGTTTCATAACCTTAATAATAATATTATGAATACAATCATGAGATTCTTGTGTTTATGAAACACGTAATTGAATATGAATTTTCGATATGAGAGAAAGGATGATTCTGTCAACAACAGATTTCTATCTGTAAGAAAGGGTTATTAAGTGACGCCTCTTGACAATGCTCCACCCGATCTGGGAATCATCTGATTATTGATTATTGATTTGAAATATTTAATTTAAAAGGAAGAATCTCTTTATAATATGATTATGATTGTAACGTAATATAATCCCTCTAAAATTAAATAATATCAAGTAGTAATTGGCCAATGACACAACGGGCTTGTGTCGGTCATAGCCTTCCAACATGGTAGAAAGTAGTTCTTATTTTTGAATCATTGTCGTTTCGTGCCACATCCGAGGGCTTTGATTTCGAAATAAGAAATACTTGTCTATTACATAGAGATGTGTACATTGAATAAGAATCTAAAGGTCGTTACGTGCCACAGCCGTGGGCCTTTGGGGACTGATTCAATTGTACGGAATGTTGGGTTAGAATTGACTTAGAATATTGAGTTTGTCGTGCCACAACCGTGACTCAATTATTCAAGAGGCTAAAGTTTGATTAGGGAATAACATTAGATGTAATTGACAAGAGTTGTCTGCCTATTGAACATTACATGGCGTTTCGTGCCACAGCCGGGGTTGTGTAATGGAATGTAGGATCCCTATTCCCACTAGCATTATGAATGCTTAATTTTTCATGTAGGGGGTTGAATAAATTAGGAAAACTAGTGGGAGCCACTTATGAATAAAGACCCGATTCATATAGTGTTTTGAAATGAAATCGAATATTTGCTAAGTGTTGTTATGTGTTTATCATTTACAGATTTACTTTGTACGTTATGTCTTCTGCACTATCACTCAGGAGCATACTAGATGCTCACAAATTGACTGGTCCTAATTATCCTGAATGGCTTCGAAACTTGAGAATTGTTCTCAGGATTGAGAAGCTGGAATACATGATTGACTCACCTAAGCCTACTGAACCTGCTAGTGATGCACATAATGATGAACATGTTGTGTATCGTAAGTGGATAGATGATGCAAATGTTGCTCAATACATCATGCTAGCTTCCATGAACATTGAGCTACAGAAGCAACATGAGCATATGGATGCTCACACTATCCTAATGCATCTACAAGAGTTGTATGATGTGGCAGGGAGGACAGCTCGATATGAGATATCGAAGGAGCTGTTCGGTTGTAGGATGTCTGAGGGATCATCTGTGAATGACCATGTACTTAAGATGATCAATTTGATTGAACGTCTTGGACAACTTGGTTTTGCCATGGATGGGGAGCTGAGCCAAGACTTGGTCTTGCAATCGCTTCCGAGTTCGTTCTCGCAGTTTGTTGTGAACTTTCACATGAATAAGTTGGATGTCAGCCTGCCTGAACTCCACAACATGTTGAAGACTGCGGAATCGAATTTTCCCCCTAAGAAGAGTTCTGTTCTTCTAATTGGTGAAGGTTCCAATCCTAAGAAAAGGAAGAGGAACTCTTCCAAGAAGAAGAAAGTAGGTGAGAAAACGCCGGTTCCACCAAAAGCTGAAGACCCCAAGAGCAAAGTTGTTTGCTTTCACTGTAACAAGGTGGGGCACTGGAAGAGGAACTACAAGGTTTACCTTGCAGAATTGAAGAAGAAGAAGGGTAGTGAGACTACCGCTTCTGATTCAGGTATGTTCATGATAGAAGTGAATATGTCATTAAATCAAATTTCTACTTGGGTATTAGATACCGCCTGTGGTTCTCAAATCTGCAATTTGTTGCAGGGACCAAGGAGAAGTAGGACTCTTGAGGAAGAGGGGGTGATTCTACTGATGGGAAATGGAGCAAGAGTTGTTGCTGAAGATGTAGAATCATTTCATTTACATATGCCAACGGGCAAGACTAATGTTTTAAATAATTGTTATTTTGTTCCCTCGATTGTGAGGAATATTATTCCCATGTTAGACTTGGCTGGATTTTCATTTATTATTGAGAATAATGAATGTTCTATTCTTAGAGATAATATTCTTTATGGACGTGGTACTTTAAATAATGGTCTGTATGTATGTGACATAATTTATTTCAGATTGAACAAACTAATAAAAGAAAAGGGATGATGAAAATCTCACTTCATTGTGGCACTGCAGTCTCCATTTAGTAGACATGGAGAGAGGGCTGCAGATTTGCTAGGATTGGTACACACAGATGTATGTGGACCAATGTCTAAGCAAGCCATGGGTGGATTTTCATACTTCATTACTTTCATAGATGATAGATCTAGATTCGGATATGTGTTTGATGAAACACAAGTCTGAAGCCTTTGAAAAGTTCAAAGAGTATAAGTATGAAGTGGAGAAATAACCAAACATAGTATTATAACTCTTCGATCAGATCGAGGTGGTGAATACTTTAATGGAGTGTTTCTAGATTATCTCAAAGTATATGGTATAGTCTCCCATTGGACTCCTCCAGATTGATATCTGAAAGGAGAAATCGAACTTTGTTAGACATAGTTCGGTCCATGATGAGCTATGCAAATCTTCCAGTATTCCTATGGGGTTATGCATTGGAAACCTCAACATATTTACTGAATATGGTGCCTTCCAAAATCTGTTCCTCAAACTTCGTATGAGATATGGAAAGAAAGGAAACCGAGTCTTAAACACGTTAAGATTTGGGGATTTCCAGCTTATGTCAAGTAAGTTGACCCAGATAAGCTGGAATATCGATCCGTAAAATGTAGTTTTGTGGGATATCCTAAAGAGACTTTAGGGTATTACTTTTACACCGATCATCGGGTGTTTGTCTCCAGACATGCTACCTTCTTGGAAAAGGAGTTTATCCTTGAAGGAAACAGTGGGAGCAAAATTGAACTTGATGAAGTTCAAGAAGCACAAACTACTATAAATCGAGTGGAAACACCTGTTCTGACTGAACAACCTTTTGTGGAACAGCCCATTCATAGGTGTAATAACCCCAATTTTTGGGAAATTTTTGAAACCCTTATGAATAGTGTTTTTGCTGAATGAGAAAACTTTTCATGCCACACTATGTAGGGGTTCTGATATGGATATTCTGAGATTTTATTAGTACTTTATATGGGATATAAGTGTATGTAAAGATCGTCAGAATCCAAATCCGAACACTTTGATTTTTCCCGGAAATTCACTAGATACGGAAAGAATTGAGAAAAAGGTAACAGGATAAAAAGGATTTAAATTAAAGGATTATAGGAGAGGATCATAAAAGGAATATAATATATTGAGAAAGGTTAAGGGAACCTAAGTAATTAGATCCCGGGTATGATCCCTCAAATGATAAACGAGAACGAAAGATAAGCGAACCGTAAAACAAATAAGTGACCAAGAGACAAGCTTGTACAAGAAGCCAAGGATTGTGACATCATCAAACCACAAGGTGTGGACAAGTGGAAGCATTATGACATGTGCAAGGTGACATAAGCATGACAAAGATTTTCAGAAAAACGTTGAGACAAGGTTAGATATATGAGATCACCTTGCAACGATATTTTTATACAATTATAAACTGGAACTTTGTGTATATTATGCATGGAAGAGGACTTCCAATATTTTGAAAAGTATATATGTATAGATATATACTGAATATTTTGCGACTTCATCGCATTAAGATATCAACTTGGTTCATTTCTTTTGACCAAGATTTTCATGAGTACTATGAGAAGGCTCATATATTGTTAATCATTATATATGTTATTTTGGTGGGCTTGCTGCTCACCCTTGCTTTCTTCTTTCATCACACAACATCAGATAGACAAGATGAACAGGACCAAGCTCCCAATTCGCGAGCGGATAGGAAGCGTTCCGCAGCTTCCTATAGGCATTGAAGTCACTGTAGCTGAGGTAGGGAACTACCAATAGACTAGGCTTCAACTTTTGATGTACCAGATTTATGTATATTTATGAATTGTAATAATGGCAAAGAAATGTAAATTTATTTAGAACCCTTTTAAGGTATATTAGCAGATAATGGTGGAATAAAATGACTTGTGGTTATTTTTGGATGTTCATCTCTGAGACTATAACGTGTGGTGTGTGGGTTTATTGTGGGGTCACAGTATAGAGTAGTTGAGTAATTATTAAGATTGGGTGTTATTAAGGGAAATGGAACTCGTGATAACCCGGATCCCCGACCCCGGATCTGGGGGTGTTACAGAAGTGGTATCAGAGCTAAGCGTTATAAACCTCAGAGATGATGTGACGTTAAGATAATAAGTTCACTAAGATAATAAGAACTCTTGCCAAGTTCATAGTCGGGCTACCTAACGTAGTACTGACAGTTAAAACCCTTACGGGAACCCTTATAAGTATCGTAATAGTAATATAGTTCATTCTCGTATAGGACAGCGGGGCACCGAACCCTGAGGTTCAGGAGCATCAGCATGAAGATGTTTTATTACAAGTTGGAGATCAAATTGTGAATTCGATAGAGTACCCCAATGAGGGACCGGATGAGGTTCAGATTGAGAATGTTGTGGTTGATGATGTTATTCCGGAAAGGATTGTGGCTGAGGAGGATCTCATGGAGGATCCTGATGAGAATGAAGAGAGGACCGCTGAGGAATTGATGACCGTAGTCAGGTCGACTACCAGAGCAAGAATGGTCGTGAGGGTGGCACTAGAGGAGGAAGAGTTACCAAGGGCACAAAGGTTAATGAGGGCAGAAGGAGTGGGACCTTCCACGACATCAATTATACCAGTATCATACCCTCTTCCAGAGGTTCCTGTAGACATCCATGAGGTCCCACCAATTCCTGTTCCATCCCCGGTACAGAGCCCAGCACCTACTGAGGAAATGCCACCTTTATCTCCTGAACCATTGTCACCTGATACCGTGCTTGGTTATCCATTTGGATCTCCTGGGTCTGCACCACCTGCACCCCATGGACTGCTAGATGCTATCACTCAGGCTTCTCTTATCGCTGATTATCAGATGACTTTGGGTGGCCTGTCTGAGGCCCATAATGTTAGGAGTGATCTATTGGATCGACTTACTGCCCCGAGGATTGAGGGTGGGGTACTTCCGGCAGGATTAGCGTATAGCATGGAAAGGATTGAGGCTACCACCCGTGTTACAGCTAGAAGCCATCTTAAGGGTCAGGTTGATCCAGCTCTACTTGCGACTATCTTAGACCTCATCACCTCTGTGATGGAGCAGGTTAGGGATGTCGTGCGTGCCTGCATTTCTTGAGCCATAATAGTGTGCAGAGTCTGAACCATCTGACAAGAATTTCATGCAGCACCGCTTTTGGAGGATTAGCCTAAGTTATGGATGATTAGTTTTAATGACTAGATGATTGTCTATGATAGTACCTTTGGGATAGAAGCGATCAGATCAAATGATGTAATTCTCTTTATTGTGTTCAGTTGTTGTACCCTCGAACAAATGGTTATGTATATATTCGTTAATTTCAGTTCAGATCAGTTTGTTGTGATAAGATCACATTGTTAATTGCTCTATTAACACTTAAGAGAGTGTCATGAAGTTTATAGAACTTGAGAATTCATAATTCACAATCATGCAAGGACTGAACGAGGGAAAGACTTAAGCAAAGTAAGTAAGACAAATATCCAGAGATTCTCAAAAAATTTCCAAGTAATATGCCCCCACAAGGAATAAGATTAGGGGCAAACCTTGAATGTGATAATCAGGGAGGTCGCAATTAAGATATAAGGAACCCAGAATATAATAAAGTGGAAAATGAGGATTTTAAATTAAAAGATGACCCCACTTATGGGGAGTAGGAAGAAATATTTAGACTGAGAAAACAAAAGTCGAGCGAGATAAGGAGACCCGAGACGGTACTCCTATACGGAAATTCATGGACCTGTCTAAACAGAACTTATACTTTATTCCCAACCACCACCTTGAGGGAAACAATGTAGTGGGAAATTCTTTCAGGACCTTTAAGTCGCTAAGCTCTCTGAGTTCTAAGGAACAAGCTGACCCAGTCAAGGCAAGAGCCTGGCTAAAGGAAATATAGGAATCATTTGAGATTCTGAATGATTGACGAACCACAAAAGACTGTTTTGTCACTTACCCTCCTAAGAGAGAGACCATCCGCTGGTGAAAGGCCAAGGAAGGCACGGAGCAAGAAATTATAATAAACTGATTTAAGTTCAGACAATTGTTTTCAGGAAAGTACTTCCCAAGGTTATGGAGAGAGTGCAAAAGCTTTAGAACCAGAATAAAAGCAGACGAGTATGATGTATTATGAATCTAAATTGTAAAAGTTATCAAGATTCGTTCTGAGGACACGAATCCAGAATGACGGGACGTTTGAAATCTATGCTTATGCTGTGTTGGTTCATGAAATACTGATAAGAGAAAGGAAAATAAAAAGAAACTGAAGTGGAAAGGAATATAAAGGCAATAGAGTTTGAGGAATGATAAGGGAGTTGGGTATGAGGAAACCCTAAAGACTCGTAGCAATAGAAATAGAAAAGTATGTAATCGTCAGGATGAGGGTGATTCACCATGAGTTAAAATGGCTGGTTGAAGGCATAAGAGATACATATATTTTATCCCATGTAAGTTGGGAGGATTTGAGGAAACCTTGAGATAGTTTGAAGGGTAAATAATGAGACGCGGATAGACTGAGGAGACAAGGAAGTAAGAAATTAGGAAAATTGGATGAAGGAAGTGACCTTCAAGAATGTGAAGTGTAAGACCGGTGGCTGGATACCCAGAAAGGGAGACGCCAGGTATGAAAGATATCCCAACATTGAGGTGACTGTTGAGATAAACAACAAAAGTAAATAAGGAATTATTAAGAAGAGGTTCACGTTGAACGTGACCAATATCTTCCAGAACATCCTTGTTATCGTTACCAAATTAGGCAAGACAAGCGGATAACCGTTGTTCTCTTTTGGAGGCCTTATTGATTGACCCCATTTTGAATACATATGTTATTGTGAAATTAGACATGTACTATCGAGGTGGGGAATGATTGAATAAGACACCCTTATCAGGGATATATGACTTGATTTATCCATGGAAGGATGCAGGTACCTTTTAAAGGTGGAATTAAGGATAGGACATCGGTAACTTAAAATGAATCCTAGGGGAATGCATAAAGGTTGGCATTTCACCCTTAATAGGGACATCATGAGTTTTGACAGTATGATTGGGAAAGGGTTAAGGTAACAACAACCTTTAAGAATCAGTGGAGAAATTTTTCAGAAGTATATAGACAATGGTTCTAGTATTAGTAAATGGTATTTTGATATGCCCTGTATCTAGGAAATACAGGAGGAACGATTGGAGGATAACCTTAGAGGTTTTACAAGGAAAAAGGGTAATATTCAAAATTCTCAAGAATAGAAATGTTGATAAAGGAAATATGACATAATTATAATGATGCCAAGGGGGGCACGTGTTAAACCACGAGAAAGTATGGATCGAACCAGTAATGGTCAAAATTGTTCAGGGCAATTAGGACTTAAGATAAAAGATGTTCTAAGTATGATTGAGAGTCAGTCGTGATAGTGATTAACCTCTAAAGACTGAGGCAATAACTTATGGAAAAATGGTGATATTTTTTTTTACTCGTCAGATTTTAAGGAAAACATCTTCACATAAGCTGTAATTGAAATGAGGTAGAAAATTTATTTGGAGGTGGTTAAAATGACATTGACTATAAGGAAATTTTACTATCAGGAAAGGCCAAAGAGGTGGCCGACACTTTAAAGGTAAGAGGATAATTATAGGCGCTTGTGCCAAAGGAATACAGTGATGATGGTTGAAGCCGTAAAGGTTGTATTATGGTTTGGAAGATTGACATTCCTTCTGATGACTGTGCAATACCGAACCGTAATAGTAGTTGGTAAAGGTTTAATTCGTGTAATCGCCATGAATGGGCTATCTATCTTAGAAGGTCCTATCTTGAGAATAATCCAGGACCATATTTCAAAAAGGACTAAACGAACCTTTGAGTTAAGTCTTCAATTGAAGGCATACGATTAAGAATGGTATTAACCTGCTATCGTTGCTTTGATTGAAACTCCTCTGTAAATTTATCTACTTCATGTCATGTATGTATGTCAGGATCAGGAGTGTTCTTCATGAATCATGAATGGTGATTATGTTACCTCCTTAGAAGGATTTGATACGACATATATGGACTCCGTATGGTTAGATATTAAGATTTCATGGAAAGTGAATGATGACAGTGGGTCAGTGGTGGACCATAGTAAGGCAGCAATGATTCTGCGAGTGGTGAGCTGATTACAACCGTGAGAGTTGTATTTGAATGGTTGTTGAGATTGAGTACCACTAATCGGGTCGTGGTAGTGTATAAGTTATCATTGATAGACTAATTAAGTAGAGTATCTACCTATTGAATATTTATTTCCCTCTTATAAAAAGAGAGTCGTATTACTATATGAGGAAGGTTGCGGTGCGAGCATAGAATCCTAGTAGCGGGATATATAGAATGAGATCCCAGATTCGATTTTCGATGTCGAGGGAGTTTCAAAGGTGATTGTGTATAAGCTCGAGGAAGAGCATGGGTCCATAGAGTGATGGACGGAATGGCAAAAATATTTAGGCATGTGAAATACGATGCTATAATACTTGATGTTGATATAAATACGTATATGTTTTGTTCTCCTATGACAAACCTCTATAGTTCAGAGGTAGATTCTAAGCCAGATATTTTATAGCAATAAAATTTTTTATGAATATACAATTCTCTTCAGTTCGTTCTTTTCTCTTCTTTTCATTTCATGTAAGCTGAGAAGAACAACCCTTCCAGAAGGGGAGGTATTGCCGAATGACTATCTATCTGTGTGATAGAAGCCTAGTAGGATATCATCTATTGTTTAATTGCTTGTCAAGTACTAAAGGTTGGCCACCTTCTGTACTAACTATGCGATATAACAAGTGTTCATGATCATAGTGATCTCTCAACAAATTCCTTTACTTCTATATGATTGATCAAGCTTCCAAAGATAGAAGCAGCTGAAAAAGGAGTAGTAAAGTTATGGTGGTATTCAGAATGGAAACACGTTCGTGATACTAAGGTTGACGTGGTTATTGAAAGGTTATAGAACGCTAACGAGCAAAAGTGTAACCAGTATAATATTATGTACGGAAGAGAGTAACGACTACGAACTGGAAAAGGATGGGTAGTGAGAAGCAAAAGATATAATGCTAGAAGCTATGATGAGAGCCGGTGCAATAGACTTGAAAGAATTTGGAATGATCACTTAACGCAGATTAAGTTATCTCACGATAATCGATCGTATGTTAGTATCGAGGTATCGCCTTATGGGATCCTTGAGGGAAGACAATGTCGATCTCCCTTATGTTAGGATAAAGTTGTAGAGCGCAAGATGCTCGGACCCGCAGTAGTCCAAAGGACCAGGGATAAAATAGATCTAATCAGAGGACGGCTGGTAGTAACCCAAGATGGACATAAGAGGTATGCTGATTTGACTCAAAAAGGGCAAAGAGTATGAAATAGAGGGCCTAGTAATGTTATAGGTATCCCCTTGGAAACCCTTGGAAAGGATTGATGAGGTTCGGAAAGAAAGGAAAGCTGAGTCTACAATTTGTTGGACCCTTGGATATATTAAGACGTTGGGAAGTTAGCATATGAGCTAGCCCTACCCCCGAACCTGTAGCAAGTTCATAACGTGTTCCACATATCAATGTTAAGGAAGTGTAATTCGGATGCCAGACAAATAGGGGCATATGAGCGCATAGACATGCAACCAGACGTAACCTATATGGACTAACCAGGAAGGGTATAGATTAAGAAGGAACGAGTGCTTAGGAGAAGGGTTATCAAACTAGTAAGAGTTTGATGGTAGAACCACAATGTGGGAAAATTGACTTGAGAGTTAGAAAGTGCAATATAAGAAAGTATCCCTATTCATTTCTATCTGATTTCGGGACGGAATCCTTTTAAGGAGGGGAGACTGTAATAACCCCAATTTTTGGGAAATTTTTGAAACCCTTATGAATAGTGTTTTTGCTGAATGAGAAAACTTTTCATGCCACACTATGTAGGGGTTCTGATATGGATATTCTGAGATTTTATTAGTACTTTATATGGGATATAAGTGTATGTAAAGATCGTCAGAATCCAAATCCGAACACTTTGATTTTTCCCGGAAATCCACTAGATACGGAAAGAATTGAGAAAAAGGTAACAGGATAAAAAGGATTTAAATTAAAGGATTATAGGAGAGGATCATAAAAGGAATATAATATATTGAGAAAGGTTAAGGGAACCTAAGTAATAAGATCCCGGGTATGATCCCTCAAATGATAAACGAGAACGAAAGATAAGCGAACCGTAAAACAAATAAGTGACCAAGAGACAAGCTTGTACAAGAAGCCAAGGATTGTGACATCATCAAACCACAAGGTGTGGACAAGTGGAAGCATTATGACATGTGCAAGGTGACATAAGCATGACAAAGATTTTCAGAAAAATGTTGAGACAAGGTTAGATATATGAGATCACCTTGCAACGATATTTTTATACAATTATAAACTGGAACTTTGTGTATATTATGCATGGAAGAGGACTTCCAATATTTTGAAAAGTATATATGTATAGATATATACTGAATATTTTGCGACTTCATCGCATTAAGATATCAACTTGGTTCATTTCTTTTGACCAAGATTTTCATGAGTACTATGAGAAGGCTCATATATTGTTAATCATTATATATGTTATTTTGGTGGGCTTGCTGCTCACCCTTGCTTTCTTCTTTCATCACACAACATCATACAGACAAGATGAACAGGACCAAGCTCCCAATTCGCGAGCGGATAGGAAGCGTTCCGAAGCTTCCTATAGGCATTGAAGTCACTGTAGCTGAGGTAGGGAACTACCAATAGACTAGGCTTCAACTTTTGATGTACCAGATTTATGTATATTTATGAATTGTAATAATGGCAAAGAAATGTAAATTTATTCAGAACCCTTTTAAGGTATATTAGCAGATAATGGTGGAATAAAATGACTTGTGGTTATTTTTGGATGTTCATCTCTGAGACTATAACGTGTGGTGTGTTGGTTTATTGTGGGGTCACAGTATAGAGTAGTTGAGTAATTATTAAGATTGGGTGTTATTAAGGGAAATGGAACTCGTGATAACCCGGATCCCCGACCCCGGATCTGGGGGTGTTACAATAGGTCAGGGAGAGTGTCTCGCCAACCTGAGAGGTAATATGGCCTTGTCATTAAGAATGACAATGAGTTGTCGATCATTAATGATGACGACCCTGTGACCTATAATAAGGCTATGAGTAGTGTTGACTCAGAGAAATGGCATAGTGCCATGAAATCCAGAATGAAATCTATGTATACGGTATACAAAAGATAGATTATAGCAGATGGCCAGGTGGAGACCTTTAAGGCCAGGCTTTTGGGAAAAGGATTCAAACAAAGGCAATGGATTGACTTTGATGAAACCTTTTACCTGTAGCCCTGTTAAAATCATAATCCAACCATTCTTTATAACATCAAAGAACTATCCCTCGAAAAATCACTATTTGTCTAATACCTGATTCTTTTACAGATTGAAAACTGTTTCTTTTATATACCCTGATATACCCTTATGATATCCATGAGTTTCTTTACGTTCTATTCAAATGTTTAATCATTATTGATTATGATCTTGTGTTATCGAATTATATTGTTTATCATATTGAACTGCTTTAGGATTGGATAGTTTTTATATATATGGACCAGATTCGTGGTCAGACCATACCAATAGTCAAGTTAGGCCAATGAGTGCCTTGGATCCAGTAATTAGAGCAGTGATGTGTGCTTGCTCGGGGTTAGTGCGTGACTGATCAGCAGCCTAACCTTGGTTTTAAAACTTAAAATGAATATCCAATGCTAATGATTAGTTAAAAAGAAACTTGATTCCTTTGAATCATCTCATTTGGTCATTGTTTAACCTCAGTTATCACTATTATGACTTGCTGAGCTAGTTAGCTCACCCTTGCGATTCTTTTATATATTTTACAGTTGAAAAGAATATGGATGATAGTGAAATTCCTCGGTTCAAAGTGCGGACTAAGGTTCCAGTTGAGTTGAATCGAGCTAGTAGAAGCTTCATGCAGTATAGAGATAGTCAGATTGTAAGAATGATTTTATTATCAATTGTAAGTTAAATTAGTTGAGATTTGGTATGTTGTAATAAAGGTTAGGATTGTGGCTTGTTTTCATACTTTAACCTGTTGCGATCCGTGGTTATGTAAAGCAGGGTCATTGCAAATAATATTTCTTATTCAGGTTTATATATTGTATATGTGTTGTGGACCCCAAACTTCTGACCCGGGTTTGGAGGGCGCCACAGGTTGGTATCAGAGCTACAGGTTATAAGTCACTGAAACAAGCCTAGATTGTCGGGATTGGGTAGAGGGTTAGGATTAGGAATAGGAAACAGAAAGATAAGACGTTGTGAGGATGAGTGTGACTATATAGCAAGTCTTCGGCACGGTTCGTGTGGCGATTCGGGATTCTCAGCTTGCGACGTAATTTCCAGATTACGGCAATGGCAGATCATGATTTCCCGGTGTCATTTGATCATTTGGAGCTTTCCGTTCGAGGATCGTCATCTTCTCTCAGATTGGAATTGCACCTTGTTTCTCCACCAGTATTAATGGCACTACCTTCTGTTATAACGATTGCACTTCTTCAAGCTATTCTACGCTACTTTTCCACCTTTTGATATGAGATTACTTACTCAAGAACCTCCATCTGTTTATTATTGTTTCACTGGACATTCGACTGTGAGCGTATCTCTTTAGTCTACCCTACATCCTGTTTTATACCCCCAGTTTAGAACTTGTTCTATGAAGCGATTGTATCTACGAGGATGGATTCGAGAGCTACAATAAATGGTGAGCGCTTGAGTTATAAATAAAGGTGAGACGAAGTTTAGAGAAGAGATTTAAGTGTTTCAGAGGATAGCTGTTATCGGGTTAAAGGTAGCCCTTAGTGACTAAGCCACCCGTGAATAAGTATGGGATGAACTAGATGAATTTTGAAAGAATAAGAGAGAAAAGTATAAACTTGGGATTTTTGTGAAATCAAATGATGATGATATGATAAATGCGATATGTAAAGTAGTAATGTGATGTGATACGAGCAAACTTTGTTCTATGAAATAGACTTATTGACTATTGGATAGCCTGTTTTACTTAACTACTGCAATGGTAATGTCGGGAGTATTACCAGTATGGAAGCTTTGACGTGAAGCTACGAATAAGATAACATGCAACGACAATTGAAGTTTTCGTTGATTAAGGAAGGCAAATGGACCCGATAAAGGAGAAAGGGGTAGGTTGGAGTGAACGAACTTTTATGTGATTGTTTCTTTAATATGGTACCTTGTTATAGGTAAGAAGGATAACAACCAACTCATATAGTAAGGACAACCAGATTTGTGATTTTCAAATTTTTAAACAAGTTTTCGAAAAAAAAAAGATTTTCCTTTACAAATTTCTAAAAGCCTTCTCGAATAAAATGATTTTTAAACATTGGTTGTCAAGTTACTATTTGAGCTTCTTGTTTGTTAGAAAGCCTGGATTACTTGGAAGGATGTTGTTTCAGACTTAGTATTGCTAATTCCGAGAACGAAGTAACCTATGATTATGAAGAAGTTAATTAATACTAACAATAAAGTGCGAATATTGTTGATAAAATTTACAACATAATCAATGTACGGAGTAACTATACATTCAATTACTAGGACTATCAGAATTCGAAGAATTCTTTGATTTAACAGAAGCCGGAGTGTAATCGAAGAAGATTGGAAAGATTTCCAGACCTCTCTAAGAGCAGAATATTATTAACAAAAAGATCGTTATGTCGAATGGTACGTGGTTATTCTAAATTAAAAGAGGAATCTCGATGTTATCAGGTAGGAACGTCATTATAATTGAATTGTTAAGGTATTATAAGTGTAGGTGCGATGTTAGAGATGCAAGACGTAACAAATGAGAATCTACCATACTGCTTAATTTGCGAAGGCATTTCAGTATACCTTCTAAAGTTGTTATATGACGCAATTGGGATATGATCGAACGAGCTCGAAAGATAAATACAAATGAAATGTGGATGGTAACCAATGGTATCGTTCTTGTCTTCAATATTACCGTGTATATTCCTTTTTAATTCATAAAAATGTATGAACTTCTTTTCTTAATTCTTTATGATGATATCAAAAAGGAAGATATTCCATTCCTTTCAAATTTATTTGCTTCCCTCAAGTTTTGCTTTCTGATTGGGACAAACAGTGTTATGGTGAGACACTTTGTCAGAATGACGAAGAGTCGGGTGGGACGCCACCTAATCATGTGCTGTATGCCATATGGTACAAAAGACTGGCCATCTTAAGTACCAATGTGGTTGTCTCATTCATATTCAAATCCTTACTTCTTCTTTCTTTTCAACCCTAATTTCTGTGAACTTTGAATCCTTCTAGTCGTTTCATTGTACTGTTGTTCATTGCAAGAGGTTTTCAAGTAGAAATTAATGTAACCTGAGTCAAGCAGACGAAGTTCCATCTACCTCTTATGCATGGAAAGGAAACACGGGCACATGACGAGGATTGCAAATCACTAGCCCCAGTGAAGGATCCACTAAGAGTCAAGGGAATCTACTCCAATAAGGAATACATCTCCAAGAACGATAGTTTATGAATTGTCTGTGAAATAGGTTATTCAGAATACGTATACAGTGACGTGAATGATTATGGTGAATGCCTTATGCATTAAAATATTAAAAGATGTGAGAGAAACTTAATTGTTGATCTCTCAAGGTTTTGTTGATAAGATGAATTACCCTGTTGAATTGATAAGATTAGGATCAAAGGACTAACAAGTCAAGAACGTGTAAGTACCAATGATGGAATTGAGATTACTGGAAATAAGTTGTGAAGAATCGATATCCTGGAAGATAAGAAGATTTGATATTGTTCTAAGGAATGGATTGACTACTAAAGTGTGGTGTCCAGACAGACCGTTGTGATGAAAAGATAATTCTGAGGATGCCAAATGAGAAGGTGAGGAGGTTCAGAAGATAAAAGAAGGTAAAGAGTTTGTTAATTATGACTATGATGATCAAAATATGAGCATTATGGTGATTATGGGATACATAAAAGTCAGAAGGAAACAAAATTTGAAGATTTTATAACGATTAAAGAGTTTCAAGTTATGTTTTCAAATGGGTTATCAATATTTTCTCCAAATAGAGAAGTGAAGCTCACGATTGACTTAGCACCTGGGACGAAGCCAGTGACCAAGACTTTACACGAAATGGCCTAGTTAAAATAAGGAAATTAGCAAAGCAGATGCAAGAAATGTTCTAAGAAGAAGCGATTAAACCCAGTGTATCCCATAAGACGCATCGGTACCAATTGTTAATAGGGAAAATGGAAGTATGAGATTATGCGTCGACTAAAGCCAGCTCAACAAGTTTACTATCAAGAGTAAGTATATGTTACCTCGAACTACTGATTTGTTGATCAAACAGAAGGAGCAAAGTATTTTCTAAAATTGATTTAAGATTTGGGGTGTTACCAATTGGAGATTGAACCTATGGACATAATCTTTAAAGAATATCTGGATAAGTTATATTTGTGTTACTTAAAGTCAATAGAGGACCACGCGAAGTATTTAATGATAACGGAGGAGTCGGAGAAGAAAGAAGTTGTATGTAAAGTTGCAAGGTGAAATTTTTGATGATAGAAAGCGTAAATAATTAGTGAGGAGGATATTAAAGGAGATCGAGTAGAAATTAAAGTCACCATGAATAAAGAAAGGTCAAAAGCACCAACAAAAGTAAGAAGTTTTACCATGGACCGGCTATATGAAAATTTGTACAAAGTTTCTTGAAAGTTGCAATGCCTTTGATGAAGCTAATTAGGAAAAGCAATAAGTAAGTATGAAATAGAGAAGGGTGAAGAAAGTTTTGTTGAGTTAAATGAAATAATGGTTATAGTACCTGCTGTATCACTTTGAAGGTAACAAGGAGATTTGGTAGTCTATGGTGATGCTTCTCATAAGGAAGTAGGATGTGTGTTGATGCAACACAATAAAGTTATTATATATGTACCCAGACCACCGAAACCTTATGAGCAGAAGTATCCTACTCATAATTGGGACTAATAGTAGCAATATTTGTTTTGAAAGATTGGGAAACATGATATGTAGGGAGAAAAGTGCAAGATCTATACGGACCATAAAAGTTTGAAGTATGTACTCACGAGGAAGGGAAAATGTAGAGGTAGGCAATAAGCAAAAAGGAGAAAACAAACATAGAATTGTACCGGAAGAATTATCTATGGAATTTTAGATGTTGGAATTGGAAGTCAAATATATAATCTAAAGGAAGCAAAGATGGGTAGCATGACTTTTCAGTCAGAATTGTTAAGAAAAGATAAGAAGATGCCAAGAGAAGATAATGGATTATGATGTTAGCAGTTAATAAAAGGAAATTTATGCGCCTAGAAGAACGAGCACGATATCCCCAGGTCTTCTTCCAGCACTTAGGTGCTACAGTTAAAGGAATTAAGAAATAAGATTCTACTAGGAATTCACGAGATAAAGAAGAGATGCCAGGATATAGGAAAATTTAAAGAAAAATAGTGATAACTAGGTATAAGAAGGAAATTTCAAGATAGATCAGGAAGTGTTGGACATGTCAAAAAAGTTAAGACGAAGTATTGGAAGTCCTAGTGGATAAGGCAGACTCAGGAAGTGACTTTACAAGAGGCGAATCGTGAAGTGTACCAGTGATGTTAAGGGAGAAAAGGAATGAAATTATGAGAGTATGTACTGATTATCAGGAGTTTAGCAAAACAATGAATAAGAATAAGTGACCCCTATAAAAAAAATTAATTTCCTACGAGACCTAATTCAGGATGTATGTTATGTTTCGGGAATTAACTTAAGATCCGACTTGAGAATATATCAGAGATTATGGTTAAAACGAGTTATGAGTATTACAAGCTCTGGTGATATTATATGAAATGACAAGTGTATCAAGTGGCTATAAGGAATTAAGGAATGTGGTGTATAAGGAGTATTTGGATAAGTAAACTGTATTTATTGATAACATCCTCAGCTACTCAAAGAATAAGAGAGTCTGTGTGGGATGCCCAAGGATTTTTCTCTAAAGATCAGAAGGAAAACAACTATACGTTGAGTCCTCAAGAATGAAATTTGACTAAGGTCAACAAAAGATTCTGAATTAACCCATTACCAACTACCTAAGTAAAGCTATATGGTAATAGATGCCTTATGCTGATAGAAAGGATTTGATGTAATTAAGACCACCGAGGAGTTAGTAGACGAATTGGAAAGGGTGAAATTTGAAGTTTAAATACTTAAAGGTGATAATACGTGAATATATACGACTACTTTTCAGCCTTAACTGATGAAAAAGATAAGAGATGCGTAAACATTTAGAAACCAAGTGGAAAACGAGCACCGTCTAACATCCTTATGCGGAGAGCCAAAGTATGGAAATGATTTAAGAAATATAAGATATGTTGAGAGGTGAAGTTTTAAGGAAACACTGGAATGATCATTTATCAGCAATGTCAGCTTTAGAATGTCACTTTACCAAGATTTATGTGAACGAAAGTGTAGGTCCCCATTTTTATCGAGATAAAGTGGGAGAAAGAAAATGGTTAAATTCTAAGTTAATCTAGCACACCAAGAGCGTAACGATATGGATTGAAGTAGCTCAGAGTAAACAAAGAAAGAAGCGGAATTGTATCGAGGGAGAGTACGAATACAGAAATAGGACCAGTAGTATTAGTAAAAATGTTGCCCTGAAAAAGATTGGATAAGTTGAGTAAAAAGGGACAAGTTAAGTCCTAAATTTAGTAAACCACTCGAGGTATTGATAAATATAGATAAAGTTGTTCAAGTTGATATTACCGTTATAGCAGTATGTACATATAATGTGTTTTGGGTGTCAATGTTAAGACGATAAGTATCTGATTCGAATCAAGTGATTGATCAGGAGCCAATGGGCTCTTGTCCAAGTTTATTTTGCATATAGTGATCGATCCAAATTCTTGATCATTAAAGGCAAGTCATTGGAAATGAGTGTATATCTATAGTAAGTACGTTTGAGATCTTCGAGTAAAAGAGTTTAATTGGAAAATAGAGTCAGGTATGCTTGACAAGTACCCTCACTTGTTTAGTTAAATCAGATTATGAGGACAGAATCCTTCTAAGGGGGGAAGGATATAACGACTCGTATACTGTATTATTTAAATATATAATTATTGAGGAATTAAAATAAATAAAATATGTGTATGGGTTCTGTTAGTTTGATATTATCTTGTTATTAATTATGTCAGATCGTTGGTGTTTAAGGATTATTTGTATGATTGTTTGTGAGATGTATTGCTTCGTTGCTACTTGTAAAAGTGGTTTGAGGACAGAGTTATTTTCATAAATATTTGGATTGTCTCTCAAAATTGTTTTTATGATTCTATAACTGCAATATCTATTTTTGGGATTTTTATAAAATTCAGAAATCAATATTTTATTAAATATTTAACCCTGTATGATTTTCTGATATCATTTATTTGTAAAATCTGCATTTAATTCCAGAATTCTTCAAAAATTATGAAACGCATATTTATTTAAGTTTGGAATATTTCGAGAATTTTAAAATTATTTTGGAAATTTTCGGATTTAATTTCACCCGCGTGTCGATTCATTTAATTGCTAAAAACGGGTATAAGTTGTGTATCAAAATTTATTTAAAAATTACAAAATTTACATTTTTATTAACTCCGGGATATTTATAATATTTTATAACTATTCTCACAAATTTCTGAATTTGTTTTAAGGCACAACTTGGTTCCATAAATTATAAAATGCGGTACAGAATTAAGTCTACAGTTATAAGAAGGGACACGTGTTGTACTCCGGTGAATCAAAAGATTCGTGGCAGTTGTTGATTTGTAATAATAAAAATAATAATAGAGGCATAACCGACACGCGCGGGTAAATCACAAGGGGGTTTTGTCTCTCATCTCTTTGCTGAAATCTCTCTCTTTGTTCTACACTCTCGGCTGTTTTCTCCCCTCTCTTATTTCTCGTTTCGCCGTCTATTCCTTCTTTCCGGTAAGCCTGAGCCGCCGTTCTATTTCCGGCGATTCGCCGCCTGTCACCCCTGTTGTTTCAGCCGCTTGTTCTCGGATTTTTTTTTCTTCTGCAAATATATACATACACGTGTGTGTCTGGCTCCCTGTTGCTCTTTTCTTCCTTTCCCCGTATATATAGGTGTATTCGCTGTGTTTAATATTGTGTGTATGTGAATTCATGTGTGTTGTATTGTGTTTGGGTGCGTGTGTGCGGATGGTGGCGCGTGGAGGCGCGTGTAATTCCTGTGATTGAATTGTTTGCTGTGTTTATGTGGTTCGGTATATTCCTAATTCGAGTTTTATTAATTTCGCAGGAAATAAATGACTAATGTCCGTGAAATAAATTATTTTTCGTGCGGGGAAAATATTTTTCTATTAATCGGTGGAATTCGCGTTGGAAACCCGAATTAATCGGGTACCCGCGGATTTTACCGCCGTCCGCGATGAATTTCGACGAGCGGACGGTGGACGGTGATGAATTTATTCTGAGTCCTAATACGAATAAAAATATAAAATGCGAATAAGGGTAATAGTTAAATAATATCGGTGATTGTGATTTGGGTTGTTATTATAGTTGTTGTGGATTGATTTGACGTCGATATTGTGTTCGACGGGTAGTCCGATAAACGAAGGAAACGCTGTCCGATTTTTGGAAAACTGAATTACGCAAATACAGAAACGTATCCGATGAATATCGGGACGTCGAGAGGCTACATATATATGTGTATGTTTTATACGAAACTTGATTGTATGACGTGATAAAATATTTTTCTAAATCGATAACCTTGATTTCGTAAAATAAATAATATAGGTATTTTCCGAAAAACGAACACTGAACCGATTTTCGAGAACGTGAACCCTAAGTGATACGTGTATTATTATATGAAGGATGTTACGAGTCGGATTTTGTTAACGTTTGGGTAGATTGTTAGCGAGGATATGTCAAGCATAATCGAATGTCTAAGTTAGGATGTTTCGACCTTGTAGGTTTTAATCGGAATGCCCGAGAATTGGAATTGGACGAAAGATAGTTGGTGGTGAATCGAAAAGCTCAGTAAGGTCCCAATCAAGGAACTTAAGTATTGAGGTCGAATCCAGGGTGATATAGTGGTAGGACGTAAAAGCCTAAGCGGCAGAGTTGGTCCAGAATTGATCAGTAATAGTTGTAAAGCCTTGTAAGGCAAGTATTTCTGAACTTTTCTTCAAGATATATTACCAATGTTTTAGAACTGTTTCATAACATGTGGCTATTATCAAACATAACTCCTGTTTTATAATACAAGTGCTTTAAACTGTTTAACCTTGTACCCTAATTTTCTTGATTTTGAGCCATAAGCCTTACTTTTTGTAAATCATCTTTTGTTGATCCTCAGACACCAACCCACACAGATATGATACTACTCCCCAAATGTTTAACTGCCAAACACTGGAAGAAAATTGTTTGAAAACAAAGAAACTTTTATAATCCAACCATTCTTTATAACATCAAAGAACTATCCCTCGAAAAATCACTATTTGTCTAATACCTGATTCTTTTACAGATTGAAAACCGTTTCTTTTACATACCCTGATATACCCTTATGATATCCATGAGTTTTCTTACGTTCTATTCAAATGTTTAATCATTATTGATTATGATCTTGTGTTATCGAATTATATTGTTTATCATATTGAACTGCTTTAGGATTGGATAGTTTTTATATATATGGACCAGATTCGTGGTCAGACCATACCAATGGTCAAGTTAGGCCAATGAGTGCCTTGGATCCAGTAATTAGAGCAGTGCTGTGTGCTTGCTCGGGGTTAATGCGTGACTGATCAGCAGCCTAACCTTGGTTTTAAAACTTAAAATGAATATCCAATTCTAATGATTAGTTAAAAAGAAACTTGATTCCTTTGAATCATCTCATTTGGTCATTGTTTAACCTCAGTTATCACTATTATGACTTGCTGAGCTAGTTAGCTCACCCTTGCGATTCTTTTATATATTTTACAGTTGAAAAGAATATGGATGATAGTGAAATTCCTCGGTTCAAAGTGCGGACTAAGGTTCCAGTTGAGTTGAATCGAGCTAGCAGAAGCTTCATGCGGTATAGAGATAGTCAGATTGTAAGAATGATTTTATTATCAATTGTAAGTTAAATTAGTTGAGATTTGGTATGTTGTAATAAAGGTTAGGATTGTGGCTTGTTTTTATACTTTAACCTGTTGCGATCCGTGGTTATGTAAAGCAGGGTCATTGCAAATAATATTTCTTATTCAGGTTTATATATTGTATATGTGTTGTGGACCCCAAACTTCTGACCCGGGTTTGGAGGGCGCCACAACGTAGCACATAGCACGCAAGATATTCAATCAAAATAATTTTTCAAAGAGGATTCGGGGTCAAAATTATTTTCCACATATTTAATACGAATTTTTGAACATTTTTCGGAATTAAAATGGGTTTCCGAATCATTTTATAATTAAATAATAGGGTTTGAACACCCGAATCTGACTTTAAAATAATTTTATAATAATTATCGAGCCTTGAAAATAAGTTAAAATAATATTTTAAAGCTCGAAACTATTTTTCAGAATTTTAAATCTAAATAAATTATTAAATCTAATTAAATAATCAATTAAAATTAATTAATAACTAATTAGATTAATTAATCAATTAATATTTAAATTAATTGACTATTTAAATAACTAATTATTAACTATAATTAATTAAATAATTCAGATTTAATTTCCATTTAAAAATAATTTTCAGATATTAAATAATGAATTTTTGGAATTTAAAAATAAATAAAAACGGTTTCTGAAAATAATTATAAAAAGAAAATATAATTTTTATGAATAATTAAAAAAAGGATATAATTTTTTCAACATTTTAAAACTCCGGGGACTGATTTGCAACATTCCTGAAACTACAGGGGTCAGATGGTAATTTTCACCGTCCTCTTCCCCACCATCGGCTCTGGCGGTGGCAACAGCCATTAACACCGCCCCGAGCTCACCGGAAAAACACATGCAAACCCAGAATTTGCCAGAAAGGTGCAGATCAGGAGAATTCACCGAGACGAACTTAATCATGCAAACAAAATCATCAAAAACCTCTTCGTCTGGCCGGAATATTCACGGGAAGAACCCGCTGCCGGCAACCTTCCAAACTCCGATCACAGCCTTCCTGTTATCGTCTGTTTAATTTGTTTATACTAATTGATTCGTCATTGGACGATCTATAAATTATGTGCAATCAATTTCAAACAATAATCCCAAACACAGAAATACCCAATTTCCAATTAAGAACATTCAACCTATAAACCCTAATTTCAATTTTCCAGAATCAAACATCAATTTGGATATGTTATTGAACTCCAAATTTGACATATAATATACCAAAATGACCAGAAAGAAAAGATCTACATGATTCTAGCATTAAATCATATCAACAACATCTTCATAATTTAATCTTTAAATAATTTGAAATAAAACAATTAGATAAGAAAAATACCTTGATTTCTGCACTAAAATAGTTGATTGATTCAGAAAGAGCTTTTCGAGAGCTTCTATTTGATATATGGCACGCTTGAATCGGAGTTTGATAACGCCTTCGTTTGTGCGTTTGATTTTCAAGAACGTAACGTTAAATTAGGGTTTTCTCTGTATTTCACTAGATTTTACTGACTGATTATGATTATACGAATAAAATGAAATAATAAAAGGGCTATATATATTTATGGAATATTGGTTCGTGTTGGATCGGTAAATTAGTTACTTAGCCGCTAAGTAACTGCAAAGACGATCCATTTTGATACCCGTATTAGATAATTATCCAAACCGGGCTTCTTATAAAACACTTTATACGAAAATAATATAATATTATCTCGTCTTTTGAGAATACGGGTTTTGTTGATTTATCAAAACGATTATCGTATCAAAATTGTACGCCGGGACGCGTACATGTCAAACCGTAATCCAGATTGAAAAAGTTAAAACACAGAAAATGTTCAGAATAACCATATTAGGTTAGGAAAGAGTTTTCCGAAGAGTTTCGGGTTGTAAAAACGTAAAAACGGTTGTAGTTGGATGATTCTCGGTTTTATAAAATAATTTTGTAATTATTTAGAAAATAATTATTAAATCGTTAAACCATTTATAAAATCATATAACGATCCAAAAATTACCAGAAAAATATCACAATTACCTATATTTTATTCTGGACATATTAAAATTAACATACTCACATTTTATCACATATATACATCTATTCACAACTATCAATCAACAGATAATTCACCAGAAATCATATAATAATATATAATAATCATTTTTTGATAAAATATTACACGCGATATCCCGGATATTACACTGATAGCTCGTTAATGCTTCAAAGAAGTGACGTCTGTGAAGCTTTGGGCTTGCTTTTTTATTAGGAAGAATATTTGAGATCTTTCTTAGGAGATTTTATGAGGCCTAATAACTCATACTTCTCATATTTCTAGTTTAATTATTACACATCACGGGTTGAATCAATGACATGATAAGTTGGTAAGGCGTAAAGATGTTTTACTCAAATTTGCGTGGAGTCAATGTGTGAAGTCGATGATATGAAGAGGCCGTGAGGCAAATTTTTGTATAATTTGTATGAAGATGATAATATGATGAGGTCGTGAGGCGAACTTTTGTATAAGTTGTGTGGAGCTGATGATATGAAGAGGTCGTGAGGCGAACCTTTGTATAGCTTGTGTGGAGCCGATGATGTAAAAAGGTCGTGAGGCGAACCTTTGTATAATTTGTGTGAAGTGACGATGTGATTAGGTTGCAAGGCGAACCTTTATATAACTTGTGTGGAGCCGATGATATGATGAGGCCATGAAGCCTTGGAACTCGATAAGTTGAGTTCATGGTCATTTGAGCCATTTTTCTCGGGCGATATTCTTAGATTGGAAAACATGTAAGAGGTATTATGGGTATTGGAGTTCCATTGAGGTGCATGAGATGATATGGAGCTTTTAAGCACATGTTGAAGATTGAGGTGTCAGCGAAGTACGTGAGATGATATGGAGCTTTCAAGGACTGCGATTTTTTAAGTTGTTTCGTGGAGTTAAGGAGCATATGATACTTTTGAACATAGTATTGCTCGAAGTCAATGGAGAGTGAGGTGCCTTCGAGGCCTTTGGATTCACTCTTGGCGAGGTTGTTCGAGTCGCTTTAGGCGATATGTCTTCAGATACGTTCTTGGCGAGGTGTTTTTGTTCGTTCCACGCAATGTGTTTTTTACTTGCTCTATGCAAGATGGAGAGATTGTTGGGTTCGCTCTTCTGTCTGAAGAGGTGTTTTTTACTTTCTTTATGCGAGGTGGAAAGGTATATTCATTCGCTCTAGGCGAGGTGTTTTGGGTTCTCTCTATTCGAGATGGAGAGGTGTCTTGAATTCGCTTTATGCGAGGTGGCGAGGTGTATTTATTTGCTCCAGGCGAGGTTTTTTGAATTTGCTCTATTCGAGATTGTGAGGTGGTGAGGTGTATTCACTTGCTCAAGGCGAGATGGTTTTTGTTAGCTCTATGCGAGGTGGTGATGTTAGATTCGCTCCAAACGAGTTGTATTGGATTCTCTCTACACGAGGTGGTGAGGTGTCTTTGTTTGCCCGACGATGGACTATTCTAGGAGGTTGAGTTTGAACTTTACTTTCACTGGATCTTTACATCTTCACTAGAACTCAAATATTAAGTCTGGTTTAGCATTGACGTCGGGTGGTACATCGGAGATTATTAAGTCCGACGAGTTGTCTCATTTTTCATTCATAAGCCTTCTCCTCTTCGTACCAGGAAAAAACTCTGACTCTCTGCTATTTCGAAACCACAAATTTGTTACATCATCTATCACAACATATAGTTCCGAAAACATCCCATTTCCTTCTAAATTTGAAAGTTCTAAAAACTCAATTCTGCCACATCATTCAATGCTCCATTGCATTCCGAAAACATCACACTGATCTGAGGCAGAGGCGTAATTTTTTTTATAAATTCGAGAAAAAATGAATGAAATCGAGATAAGCAAACGAAGAGATCGATATGAAGCCAGCCTCGATTGATACCATCGAAGATATTGGAACTGGACAAAGAAATTAATCAAATTCCGATCAAGCTCGAAACAAAGTGCACCGGGAAGTGAGTTCCAGTAGTCCCACCGGACGGCTGATTGTGAGTAGGAGACTTAGGAGATGCCACGCTTTGTGTAGATCAGTGTTGTTTGTGTCTCTGGCTCTCTGCTGATTTGAAATTCCATTGTAGTTCAGATATGTGTATGTCTGAGAAAAAGAGGGAGAGAATAGAGGGAGGAAGAGAGAAGAGAGATATGTTCATCGTGAGGAGGAGACTTAGGTTTGTTGATTTGTTGTTGTTATTATTAGGAGGTGGTACACCCCTTCTTCTAGCGCCAATGTTAGAGTTTAAGTATGAACCCCTCCTTCTCTATCTCCTACCCCTCTTTCTGGTAGATGTCCATTTATAGAGTAATATCTCCTTATGGGCTTTGTAGGTGGGCCTTTATCTCCCTTAGGTCCCAACCCAACATGTTGTGACTCTTTCATTTCCAGCTTGGGTTACAAATTTGGATAGAAGCAATGCACTACTTTTTTCTCATTCGGAAGGGTTGTACTTGAAGTTATGTTCACTCTGCTGATGGTAGGTGACTCTTCATGGAATAACAAAGGTGTCTGTAATAAAATAGTTGTTTCCTTCTCATCTGCAAAGTCATTGTTCAAAATGACTGAAAAACACAGCTAAAAAACTAGGCCTAATCAAAACTTCTCGAGTTCTCATATTAAAATTCATGGTAAATTTGGTTTAAATTTCTAATAAGAGCACAAAAGATGCGCCAAATATTTTTCAAATGATTCACACACATTCCTCATCTACAGAAGGTGAAAATGAGTAGCATATTATAAAAATTCTTCAAAAGAACGATATTGTTAGTTACTTCAAAAGAAATTTCCGTAGCTTCTCTGGAAGTAGTTGGTGGGATGCCCGCCAAAGTTATTCCCGGATGTTTGCTTTTATGACGACGTAGCACCAAGAAGACGGAAAATTAAGGCCACCTTCCTTAAATCCACTGATTTCACCCTGGACACTTTTTCCATCAGCGTAAATTATAGAGATTGGAAACTATTCACACTTATATATCTCTGGCAAAAGTAATAACACACACTCACAAGTTTGAGGCAAGCTCAGTTTTATGTTATTATTTAGACTTCTGCTAAAACGATTACAAGCCACACTCAACTTAAAAGAGACTGAGTTGTGGAGAACTACTTAAACACCTAGACTACAGAGGTTGAGATAACATAGGACACTCCTATTGGTACTCCACGCCTGCATGATCTCCTATGGTAACGGAAAGAAACATTACCTAGTCTTGCTGTGTATAAATCAATACTTAAACTCAACAACTTATTTAACAGAAATAAAAGTACTGGAAATAAATAAATTAAAATGAGTTTAGATTAAAATCCAACAAGCTCCCCCTAATCTAAACTCGATTGCATATTCTTCACACCCAGTAGGTCACGTATCCCTTCAAACTTGGATATACTCACTGCTTTAGTCAGAATATCTGCTCGCTACTCATTAGTATTAATATGCTTGAGAACTATCCCGCCTCGTTCTACACACTCACGTATATAGTGATTGCGAATATCTATGTGCTTGCTTCTCCCGTGGAACACCGGGTTCTTAGCTAAATCTATTGCAAATTTATTATCAATGTAAAGCACAACTAGACCAGGCTTTATATCTGTTATTTGTCTCAGAAGGTTATAGAGCCATATCCCTTGACACACATCAGTTGTTGCTGCCATAAATTCGGACTCACATGATGAAGTGCCACACATTTCTGTTTTTGTGACATCCAAGTGATGAGATACTCGTTCAAATAAAAAGCCATTCCCCCGGTAGATTTTTTATCGTCCATATTACCAGCAAGGTCGCTGTCTGAATATCCTGTCAACAAATAATTTGTTCAACAAATAATTTCCCTCACCTTTTGTATACACCAGGCCAAATTCAAGAGTTCCACTCACATAACGAAGAATTCGTTTGACAGCAGCTAAATGCAATTATGTGGGCCTTTCCATGAATCTACTTACCACCCCAACAGAGTATGCTATATCAGGTCTTGTAAACACAAGGTACCTGAGTCCTCCCACCATGGATTTAAAATGTGTTGAGTACACTGATTTTCCTTGTTCGTCCTTGTTTAGCTTCTCCATAGGCTCCATTGGATATTTAACCGGGTTGCACCCAGTCATCCCTGCCTTTTCTAACACTTTCTTCGCATATGCTGACTGTTTAAGTTCGATATACCCATCCTTTTGGTATACCTCCATACCCAGATAGTAAGACAACCTTCCCAAGTCACTCATGCCAAACACGCTACTCATTTCTTTCTTGAATTTGCTTATATTGGTGAGGCTAGTTCAAGTAATTAGAAGATCGTCAACATAGACCTCCACAACAAGGACCTCTCCCCTTCTCTTCTTGTATACACGGCGTGTTGGTAATGGCACTTCACAAAACCCAGCTGCTCCAAACACTTGTTCAAACGTGCATACCAAGCCCTGGGTGCTTGACGCAGACCGTACAGAGCCTTTATCAATTTATAAACTTTATATTCATGTCCCTTCTTGTAAGAACCCTGATTTTTGTAATATTTTAAAACTTCTGTGAATAGTAACTTGAGCTGATTAAGTAATACGTATGGGGATCATCATAAAATGAATAGTGGAATTTTGAGAATCCGAGATCATATTCTTGTTTATCGAGGAAAATAAGTGAATGTGAAAGCCGACGGAATTCGAAGATTCACGATTATACTACGTATTTTCGTATCCATAAAGAATGGCGTAGAACCGGGAATACTACGTGAAATAAATAATATATCAAGGTGTTTCTATAATCAAGAGAAGGAATGGAATTGGTTATAGGATTATAAGCGATAAAAGAAATCGCTACGAAACAAGTCGTTATACGTGGAAACTATCGGAATGGAACAACGATTGCGTTTACGATAAATAAACGAATGAGAAATTAAATCCCATGCAAGTTGGCCATGCATAACCAAGTCCTAACTAGTAGTTAGGAGTGTAACTAGATGATTAGAAGCTAACTAGAATAGTTAGTGGAATAGTGTTGAATAGTGATGGGAGACAAACAAGTACACAAGCCATACTTCTCCCTTTTCTCACTTCACCACACAATCAAACCAACCCATACCTATGCCAAATTATTGTCAAATCTGCTGCATACATCCCATATATTTATTATACACTCCCACACTTTAGCCACAAAAGAAAACAACCCTTTTTCCCTCACTTAAAGCTCTCCCATTTTTCATTCCAGCAGTTCGGGTTTTCTGAGCAAGGGAGAAAGAAAAATTCATAACTCAAAATATACTCATTCAAATATCATGAAATTTTTACCATAGCTTATCTATATCATGGGTAAGCTTCTTACCAAATTTCAGCCTCAAGTTAGTTTTTTTCAATTTTATAAAAATGTTTGAATGAGGTGCTGAAAGGTAACTACGAAATTCTAACTTGTTTCTTGGTTTTGTTTCTTAAGGATCTAGCCCTTCTAAGTTTTTTCTAAGCAAACCAAGCCTCAATCATCCTATAACTAACCTTCCTAGTGTCCAATAAGGTATAACTTTCAACCCTCTAAGGTTTTATGGTTGGATTTAAGAGTTATGTTTGTTGTAGTGTTAAGATCTAAAGAATTGTGTTTGTTTGAGTTTGTATTGATTGTGTTCTTGCTAAAGTCTTGAGATGTTGAGTTGTAATCCATGTATGTGGTACTAGATAGAGCATATAAGGTGTATGTGGGTGGATCTTGAGAAGTACTTGTGCTTATGATGGTTATAGGTAGTGATTGTGTTAAGATCAAGTAGTAGAAATTGAGTTTGGGCATTCTTGCACTTGATCTGTTTTCTACAGGACTTTCGGCCATGAAAATGGTTCAAATTTGAAAACCACTGGCAATGAATAGATAGATCTTGTTTTTTAGTTTCTATACATGTGTAGATCATCATGAGGAGATTTACGGTTTAGGAGTTATGGTCGTTTTAGTGTAAAACATTTCTGCGATTATCCAACTGCACTTAAGTCCATTTGCATGGTGATTTTGAAGGACTTAAAATAATTTCGAGATTCTGGAAAAATTATGAAAAATAGATATGACAGTAGAGAAGACTTTCCAAAAAGAATTTTGAGAAAATATTAATTTTTCGATTTTATAAAAATATTTTGGTAAAGCGAGCGCAAGCAAGAAACGCATAAAAACCTAGTTTTGACGCGCATTTTCTCACGTTCGAGCTTAAAACTCGAAATGGACTTTCTAAAGCGAACTATCGATTTCAGAACTTGACCATGTTATAAAGTGAGAATATAAGTGTTGAGAATGTGACGATCAGAGATTCGTTATACTTGAGTAGTTGCGAAAGTTGATGTAATATCCGGGATATATTATGTAATTATTTTTGCTATTAAATAATTATTATGTGTGTTCAGTATCTATTCTGCGAATTAATTGTTAAGTGTTATCGGTGCTTGGATATTTAAAAATATTATTAATTGAGTATTTTAATTTTTATATGTCCAAAATAAAATATAGATAATTGTCATATCTTCCTAATTATTTTTATGATGATTTATGAATTTATAAGAATCATATAAAATTTATAAAATCTTTTTCCGGGTATTTAAAATCTATTTTATAAAAACGGGAACCAACCGACGTCATCCGTTGTTACATTTTTGGAACCCGAAACTCTTCCGAGAACTCCTTCCTAATTTAATTATAATATTCCATGCATTTTCCATATTTTGACTTTTTCGATCCAGCGTACGGTTTGTCCTGCGCGGGTCCCGGCGCAACATTTTCGATACAATATTCGTTTCAGTAAATCAATAAAACCCGTATTTTCGATAAACGGGATTTTTTTATTAAACTATCCCAATTATCACCTCGTAGTACGTGTAACCAGGCGCTAAGACCAAGACCGCAGTACAAATTGTACTGATTTGGATAATTATCCCGAAAACCGATACCGTTTGGATCAGTTTTTATAAATAAACGTACCGTTTTATATCCGGAATGATCCAACGGGATACTAATTTTCCGTAATTATAAATAGCCTTTTACCGTATTTTATTTCGTATCAAAATCATTTGCAGACAGATAATTATATAATTTTACAGAGAAAAATCATATATTCATAAATCTTTCCGAGAATCAAACTACTATTTGGAGGTGTTATTGAATTCTGCTCGGGAAGCTCTAGTAACCAAAACGGAGGTTTTGAAGGGTACTATCAGATTATACAAGTTTCAGAACTGCAGAATCAAAGGTTTATTTTCTGGAAATTTATTTATTTTCGAATTATTTTTATGAAAAATATGATTTTTTTTGTTCGGATGATTGTTTGTATGATTTGATGATTGCATGTTGTAGAGCTTGTTTTCCTGATGATTTTGATATATTATACGTCTGATTTGGAGTTCAATAACATGTTCAAATTTGAGTTTGATTTTCGAATTTTAAAATTAGGGTTTATAACCCGTATGAATGTTTTCAATTGAAATTTGGGGGTTTTTGATTCAGGGGTTATTAGCTGTTGATTTATAGTGGGTTGTGTTTCTTATGAAATTTGTAATCGATTGGTATATAGCTCGTTAACAGAGGATTAGTGAATTGTAGGGAGTTGTGTTTTTAAGTTTTACGATGTTCGCCGGAAACCGGCGATGTTCTTGGCCATTTTCCGGCCAGGACAGGGATGATTATTGAATTT